>NC_023750.2:14708278-14911502 GCF_000499845.2 Phaseolus vulgaris | reverse complement strand
TCGCTAGACAAGTCTTCGCTTAAGACTGGGGGGCTTGTGTACTGATCCTGCCTGTTGACCGGAACGCTGGAGAATGCCTCGTCAAAGGATCGACGTGCGCACCGCTTCTCACCTTCGTTCCTCTCCGGGATCTACTTCAAGAACCTGCAAAGAAACGATACGGCGCCGCTGCGGCCGATCGCACTCCGACACTCAAGTCAGTGACGGTATCACCAAAAACTAAGAGAACTAGAACCGTGCAAATCCTCTCTCACAACCAGCTCTATCACTCGCAAGCGTAAAGTGTATGAACTGAACGTGCGTACCTCAGAAAGTTTGTTAAGAACTCTTATATACCTGGTGGCTTTCTCTCCCCTGGCAGTTACAGACTTGGACACGTGGCTCGCATCCTACTGTACACGTACCATCATCTGGGGGCTCCCTGACTTGGCGTTGCTTCTACTCTCATTTTGGCTAAGTTACTTATGCATGGTACTGCCCAGTGCATGGCTAACTTAGGAGTGCGATCTCTACTGGAACTGGCGAGTTAGGGCCTTCATACACCTTCCCTGTGGTCTCGCCGGCCGCCTTCATAATCTGCTTCCCCTTCATCTTCGGCGATATGCTCGCTCTGGCGATCTCCAATGACTAGGTCGCCTGGATCTACATCTGGCGACTTGATCTTTGACCTGGCGATCGCCGATTCTGGTAAGCTGGAAATCGGAACACGCCAACTTAACAACTGGCGACTACACGTGCCTCCCGACTTCCTTCCTATCTGCCAACCTGGCGCCTTGTCAACACGCCTACACTGTAGCAGGATGCCACGTCATCATACCCGACCACCAGGGCGGTACACAAGCCCCCCAGTCTTAAGCGAAGACTTGTCTAGCGAAAAGACTGAAAGAGCGTTCGTTAACACCGATCTACGTGGCACTGACGCAGAATTCCAAGCGATTGTACTTTCTGCTGCTCTGACGCTCCACCAAACCCTTCACTCATCGTTCAACACGTGGCTTCATCAACGGCTCTCTTCATCTGCCGTTAGCGCTTCCTAAAATCATTTCAAAAACCCTTAAACCCATTACGCTCCACTGTTCCATCACTTTCTTCGTGCCTGCAAACGCTCTCACTTCCTTCTGCGAAAGCTCTCGACGTTCTTCAACGCTCTAGATCACCATCTCCCTTCACCGTCTTCCTGATCATCGAAAGGTAACTACTTTCCTTCATCTGCTGGGTTTCCTTGCATTTTCACCGATTTGCATCATCCTGTAACTGCCTGGTGCATACGCTGTGGGTTGTTTTTCCATTTCTCCTTCTGCGTAACTTAGGGCTTTGTCGATCGTCGCAACGAACATACATTCGTTCGTTTTTTCACCTTCCTTCTATGATCGAGTCAGCCTCTGTAACCCCCTGATCATTTTTCCTTTCTTCTTCCTTTGCAGTTGCTATCATGACTCGCACCAAGATTACCCCGAACCCACCTCCTTCAGCACGAAACCTTCCTTCACAAGCACACGACCCAACACAAGTTCGTGGCGCTTCGTCTTCGCAGGCTGTGAGGCCTGCGTCTTCCCAACCTGCCCTGGCTCAGGCGACTCCATCTAACGCTGGAGGAGCCCCCGTCCCTCTGCCAGACTTCAAAACTCTATACCCCTGGGCTAACTCAACCCTTCTGAAGGAGACCTCGTCGGTGAACACTGCGGGAGCAGTTTTGCGGTTGACTAAGGGGGACGAGGCCTATCAATCGTTTCACAAGGAGCACGACGAGAAGATGATGGTGCTGCCTTGCCCCGCCGCTCTGCCAGTGTGTGCTGATGACAGAGTAAGCGCCGACGGGCCCTTCTGTTTTGTGTATACAACTTTCTTCAAGAAGGTCAAGTTCAGGTTCCCTCTCACCCGATTCGAGAGGGAACTTTTGACCGAGCTCAACATTGCTGCCGCCCAGCTTCACCCCAACAGCTGGGCGTTTGTTCGAGCCTTTCAAATAACGTGCGACCACCTGGGGTTGCCCGCGTCGGTGGACGTGTTTTTGTTCCTTTTCGAGGCCAAGCACCCAGGAGACCGCCTGTGGGTCAGCTTGAATGCAATTGCTGGGAGATCCATTTTTACCATCTTCCAGCAATCGTACAAAGACTGGAAGGGGAAATTCATCCAAGTACGTGCAAACGACAAGGACACCTCCCTTCTTGATGGCTTCCCCTTGTACTGGGTGGACAAGGGGAAAAAGGAGTCCAAGAGCTGCTTCAGGAGGCCCAGAAGTCCTGATAGCATGGGAGCATTGGACAGAGACCTCTGTCTTTTCTGGAAGAGGGTGGCGGACGCCAATATAACATTCCTGACCACCACCTTGATCTCCTTCGAATTCTTTGAGGATCAGCTAGAATTCCAAATAGGCTAGGACATCCAAACTGTTGCTTTGATACTGCTTCTGATACTGCTTCTGGGCGTCTTGTGCGATACGCACAAGACTTTGGTTTTACCTTTCCTGCACATATCTGCTCTGCTGCTTATTACCTTATACACTTATCTTTTTCTTCTTTGAGCTAACCCATGCATTTTCGTTTCATGCAGACAACATGTTGGGCAGAAACATGCTTGCCGAATTGAAGGCGCTCGCCCGAAACCACGGGTTGGCGACCGGTTCCCAAACGGTGCCCAACTCGGCGGTCGAGAAGGCCATTGTTCATGGGCGATCACCGCCCAAGGAACCCACCCAGCGCAAGAAACTGGTCCATAAGAGACCTAAGCGAAAAGCCCCTCAAATCGTCCATGAGGAGGAAGAAGAGGATGACGAGGTCACAGAGGATGGCCTCGTTACGAAAAGGAAGAGGGTGGCACCATCTTCTCCACCTGCTCCACCCCCTCTTCCAACTTCAACACCACCGTCGACGCCTGCTCCTCCTCCATCATCGCCAACGCCGCAGGCTCCTCCCTCTCCAGTCCAGGCGATTCCACTGGCCACTGCGCCACCTGCAGCTGAGGCCCAAGAGCCAAATTTCCTGGAGGACCCCCCAAGCGCCTCTACGCCACACATGTCAGCTGGAGGGAGCCCCCCTTCAAACGCTTCAGCTGCAGAAAATGCTCCAATCGGGGATGAGGTGGCTCATACCTCTCCAATCCTGATTACCGAATCCCCGATTGCGTCGCCACGCCAGGAAGCAACCACTGAAGATATTGCCAAGGAAGGTGGCGGCGAGAACCCTCAACAAGCCCCCCTGGCGCCTCTCCAAGCAGCAAACCTTTCCCTTGAAGTCACAAGGATGTGGGAACCTCTAACTGCCAAGTTGAAAACCATAGCAGAGGATATCCCCGCGATCATAACGAGGGCTGTGGAGAGCTCCACCAGGAGGCTTCAAGACGATCTCTTCAACCTCAAGACTGAAAATAGCACTATGAAGGTCGAGGTGGAGAAAATGTCATTCAGCCTGACGCTCGCAGAAATCGAACACTCCCGAGTGGAGGATGCCCTGAATACCGAGCTCAGGCTGGCGCGCAAGGAAGCTGCTGACCTTCGCCGCAAAGTTCACGATCTTGCCCAAGAGAAGGTCGAGTTGGAAAGCAAAATCGTGCCTCTTCGCGCCAAGGCAATCGACCTGGAGGCTCACATTCAAGATGACGCCGCCAAGGTGCAAAAACTGGAGCAGAGGTCGATCGACCGCGAGAAGCTACTTGGGCAAGTAGAAAAAGCGAGGGACGACGCCATGGCTGATCTCGCCGAGGCAAACAAGGAGAAAGGAAAGATGGCTGCTGAGTTGGCCCAAGCTCAAACGGAATCCAAGAAGGTTACTGACGACCTTCTCCATGCTCAAGAGACCAACGAACAACTCCGAAAACAGGTTGAAGAGCTGGAGCAGCAGAACAAAGAGCTCAAGAAACAGGTTGAAGAACTTCAAGGGCAAATTGAAGAACTTCAGCTAAACTCTGCTCAGATTCTGGCTGCTGGATTCGAAGCCGCTCGGGAACAATTCGCATGCCTATTCCCCGATCTTGACCTCAGCATGGTGTCGTTGAACAACGAAGTAGTAGATGGAAAGGTCGTTTCTTGCTGAAGACTAATCAACTCCACCTCATCTGCTACTTTATGATTTCCCTTGTATATATCTTGTAATAAACTCGCGCCTATGTATTCTTAACAGATACTCATTTCAATCACAAGGCTTGGATATTCTCTCCCCTGACTCCTTTTAAGCGCTTTAACCTTCTTTGCATGTTTAACTTTGTCGGATTTAACTTAGTGATTTTGCAAACGCGACTTTTGACGTAACTGCCTCGAGCCAATTCAAACTTAAGCAATAATCACTTTAAACAACTTGTACTCTTAAGGCAACTAACCTTATTGCAAGAATACCCTTCAAGCAACGAACTGTAACTCAATCATTGGCTCAAACAACGTCCCACTCGACCTGCTTTATCAAACAAGTCTTTCAACCTTCTCGCCGTCGTTTAAACTCTTCCCGATCGCCAAGACCTCTTGGTAACATCAGCCTTTCCTAGCCTCATGCTTTGGCAATCGTTTCTTTATTTGGGGTAGAAGCGCCCTTTGGGATCTTCCTTTGCCCCCCTGAACTTCAGAGCAAAAGACCGGCTGACTAGGCGTTCTCTTCGAACCTACCTTAGCCACCTTTCAAGCTTCTTCCACCCTCTTCGCCTTACCTGAACTCGTTCGAGACGAGAAGGATTTTATCTTGCCTATGCTCGCACGTAAGCGAGAAGGTCTTTTAACTCGCCTGAACTCGCTCAACGGCGAGAAGGACTTTATCTGGTGCCTCAACTTGCCCAGGGTGTACATCTCCTCCACCCTGGATGCACTGAGGACCTTTTCTTTCTCTCGCCTGCACTCGCTCGGCGGCGAGGAGGTCTTTAACTGGCCTTAGCTCGCACAACGGCGATAAGGACTTTATCTGGTGCCTCAACTTGCCCAGGGTGTACATCTCCTCCCCCCTGGATGCACTGAGGACCTTTTCTTTCTCTCGCCTGCACTCGCTCGTCGGCGAGGAGGTCTTTAACTTGCCTCTACATTGCCCCAGGGGTTCCATCTTCTCGCCCCCAGAAACATGGAGGACTTTTTACTCTTTCTCGCCTGCACTCGCTCGACGGCGAGGAGGTCTTTTACTTGCCTCAGGACGCGCGAGAGCGTTGAGGTCTTTCATCTGGTGCCTCCGATCGCCGAAAGATGATGAGGACTTTGAAAACTTAACTGCTGCCTCCAATCGCCGAAAAACGATGAGGACTTAAAACCTTTTAGAAAGCACGCGATATATCTTTTCTTGCCTTAAATCATGTACAAATGACAAGGTCTTTCTTCAAAACTTTTGAAAATAGCACACATGCAATCTGAAAACACCTTATACTTCGAAAACTCTTCTTTTATTGGGTGGCCTCATTAAAAACCCTCCTTAGGGAAAAAAGAGTGCCCCCTTTAAACTGTTTTAACAGAGACATTGTAATATAACATTGTGTTTGTCTTCACTTACAAAGCTCTTAACTATAGTACAACTTCAGGTGTGTGGCGTTCCAGGTGCGAGGGATCGCCCCTCCTTCCAGCGTCTCTAAGCGGTAGGCCCCGTTCCCGAGCGCCTCGGTTATTCTGAACGGTCCAGTCCACTTGGGTGACAATTTATTCTCCATCTCGTACTGGTGGGCCTTCCTCATCACCAGATCGCCCTCTCTAAACTGCCTTGGCATCACCTTAGAGTTGTATCTTCGTTCGACCCTTCTCTTCACAGCTTCAGCTTTCAACCTCGCCTCTTCCCTGACCTCATCCAGCAGATCCAGGTTCAGCCTTCTCTCTTCATTCGAATCTTCCTCTACGAAGTTCTGGAATCTCGGCGAGCTCTCCTGGATCTCCACTGGAATCATGGCATCACACCCATAGACCAAGCTAAACGGGGTCTCATGGGTTCCTGACTGCTCGGTGGTGTGGTACGCCCAGACTATACGGGGCACCTCCTCAGCCCAACTTCCCTTGGCTTTCTCAAGCCTTCTCTTCAAACCTCTCAACAACACCCGATTAGCTGATTCCACCTGGCCATTTGTTTGAGGGTGCTCGACGGATGCAAACACTTGTTGAATTCCCACCCCTTCGCAAAGCTTCTTCAACAGGTGGCTTGCAAACTGCGTCCCATTATCTGACACCAGGCGCTTAGGCACTCCAAACCGGCACACGATGTTCTTCCATACAAAACCTTCGATCTTGTGTGCGGTGATCTGGGCCACTGGTTCTGCTTCAATCCACTTGGTGAAATACTCAATCGCCACCACCAAGTACTTCATTTGCCTGATCGCCAGCGGGAAAGGTCCCAGGATGTCGATTCCCCAAGTATGAAACGGCCAAGGGCTATAGATCGACTTCAACTCCTCGGGAGGTGCCTTATGCCAATCGGCGTGCTGCTGGCATTGTTTACAGCGTTGGGCATATTTCTTGCAATCTTCTCTCATGGATGGCCAGTAGTAGCCTGCACGGAGAGTCCTCGCGGCCAGAGCTCGACCCCCGACGTGGCTTCCGCATATACCTTCGTGGAGCTCTGCCATAATTCTCGTGCACTTCTCGCCGTGTATACATTCTAGGAGCGGGTGAGTGAACCCAAACCTGTACAGATCGCCATCAATCAACGTATACTTGCTGGAATTTTTCTTTACCTTCCTAGCTTCCGTCGGATCCAACGGGAGGAGGCCATCTGCCAGGCACCGTTTGTATTGCGTTATCCAAGTGTCTGGCTCATGGGCGGCGTAGACCTGCATCACGTCCACCTTCTCTCCTCGGCATGCTCTAACTCTCGGCGATCTCAGAGTTTCTTGCGTCAAGGACTTATGGCTTCTCGCTGCTCTCTCCGTCGACATGCTTATCTGAAGGACCAGGTGATCTGCTACAAATTCCCTCGGCGTCTTCAGAGTTTCTTGAATCACCGTCCTCTGCCTACCCCCCTTGCCTGAGCTGGCGAGCTTAGCAAGCAAGTCAGCTCGGGCATTCTGCTCTCTGGGCACATGTTAGCTGCCATCCGACCTGTTAGCTGCTGGACTTCTTTCACCGTAGCCGGGCTTCTCATCGCCAAGATGGCGGCACACTTGTCTGGGTTAGCTTCTATCCCCCTTTCAGTCAAGAGAAAACCCAAGAACTTTCCAGCCTCAACGCCGAAAATGCATTTCTCCGGGTTGAGCTTTAACTTGAACTTGGCGATCGTCGTGAACAATTCTTCCAAGTTTGCAACGTGCTTGCTTTTCTCCTGCGAGGTCACGACCATGTCATCGACGTAGGCTTGCACGTTCCTTCCCAGCATCGGTGCAAGTACTCGATCCATCAACCTCTGGTACGTGGGCCCCGCGTTCTTCAGCCCAAATGGCATCACCTTATAGCAGTAGCACGACCTCTCCGTCATGAAGGCTGTTTTTTCTTCATCCATGGGATGCATCTTGATCTGATTATAGCCCGAGAAGGCGTCCAGGAAACTCAGCAGCTTGCACCGTGCAGCACTATCAACCAGGGCATCAATGCTTGGTAAAGGATACGAATCCTTCGGGCAAGCTTTGTTCAGATCGGTGAAATCGACGCACATGCGCCATTTCCCGTTACTCTTCTTCACCAGCACGACATTTGCCAACCATTCAGGGTACTGGACTTCCCTGATGTGGCCTGCAGCGAGGAGTTTCTGGGTCTCATCCCTGATCGCCTGCCTCCTCTCTTCGTTGAATTTCCTTCTCCTTTGTCGCACCGGTCTCACCATGTTGTCCATCGCCAGATGATGGCACAAGAAGTCGGGATCGATCCTGGGCATGTCCGAAGCGGACCAAGCAAACGCGTCCAGATGCCGCTCAATCACCTTGGCGATCTGGTCCTGGAGATCGACCTCCAGAGATCTTCCTAGCTTGAAGATTTTCCCTCCGATCTCCTTTTCGAGCCACTGCTCGACAGGTTTGGGCCTGGATTCTCTGGCGATCACCGCCTTGGCGATTCCCAGTTCTCTCGCCTCCTCGGGGCGATTCCGCACCTCTTCCTCCTCCAGGCCAGCATTTCTCTCCCCCAGCCCCGCGTCTATCATCTCTACGTCCCTTCCGGCGGCCTCCTCTGTTACTGGCGGCCTGGGCTTCACACCGGGAGGTGGGGTGGTTGTTACATAGCTCACAGACCTTTTGTTTTTCAGGCTATTCTCATAGCACCTTTTCGCTTCTTTCTGGTCCGACTTGATCGTGATCACCACCCCTTCCATGGACGGCAGCTTCACCTTCATGTGCCGAGTTGATGGAATTGCGCCTATCCTGTTAAGAGTGGGCCTTCCCAACAGGATGTTATATGCTGAAGGGGCGTTTACGATGAGGTACTTGATTTTCTCCGTCCTCGACCCAGCCTCATCTGTAAACGTGGTTCTCAGCTCAATGTACCCCCTGACCTCCACCTGGTCACCAACGAATCCATATAAGCACCCTCCATAGGGCCTCAGCTGGTCAAGGGGCAATTCCAGCTGCGTGAAAGTCGGCCAGAACATCACGTCTGCCGAGCTTCCTTGGTCCACCAGAACTCGGTGGACCTTCCTCCCTGCTGTTATCAACGAAATAACAATGGGATCGTTGTCATGAGGCACAACGTCCCGAAGATCCTGCTTGGTGAACGTAATGTCCACTTCCGGCGAGTGATCCTCAAACATGTCCACTGCCATTACCGATCGCGCGTACTTTTTCCTCTGCGATGCGGTGCATCCACCACCTGAGAAACCCCCTGCAATGGTGTGGATCTCTCCATGGATAGGCATCTCGTGTTGCTGGGCTTCTCCACCCGCTGGCTGGGAACTCGACGCTCCTCCGGTCCTTCTGTCCAGCAGATAGTCGTTTAGGAACCCGCTCTTAACCAGATCGTCGAGCTGGTATCCTAAAGACAAACACGAGTCCAGGTTGTGGCCAAAGCACTGGTGGAACTCGCACCAGGCGTCCGGTTTTGACCCCAGCACCTTGTCGCCCACCTTCTCGGGCGCCTTCAACCTAGCAGATATGTTAGGGATAGCGATCAGGTTCGCTAGTCCCATGACGAATTTGTGCTTAGGCGGGCGATTGTATTCCCGGCGTGCTGGTTGTTGGCGTGCTGGCTGTTGGCACGCTTGGCTTCTTCCCTTATTTCTCCTATCGTAAGGATAGCGAGTCCTTTGGTCTTTCTTGGCTGCCGCCGCCGTTTCCAGCACCCTCTGCGGCTGGATCCTGGTCTGGGCGCGTGGTCTGGCGGGAGCCACGCTGCCTCTCTTCTCGGCGACTTCACTCTCGTCGGCGATGTGGGCCACCGCAAGTCGCCTGACTTCAGCAAACGTCGCTGGATGAGCCCTGATCAAGGCCTCGCAGAATGGCCCTGGCTGCACGCCCTTCTTGAAGGCATAGACCAGCATTTCTTCATCCTTGGCTGGCGACCTGACCATCTGCGCGCCGAAGCGATTGAGGTAGTCTCTGAGGGACTCCCCATGGTACTGCCTTATATCAAACAGATCATAGGACACCCTCGGCGGTGCCTTATTCACAATGTACTGCTCGACAAAGATTTTCGAGAATTGTTGAAAATTGGTTATGTGGCCATTAGGCAGGCTCACAAACCACTCCATCGCCGTTCCCTGGAGCGTACTCACGAACATCTTGCAGTAGACGGCGTCTGACCCTCCCGACAGCATCATCTGCGTGTGGAACGTGGTTAGATGAGCCTCTGGATCCTCCACGCCGGTAAAAACAGCTTTAACCGGAACCACGCTCGTGGGAATAGGCGTGTCGGTAATCGCCTGGGTAAAAGGCATTGGGAACACACGAGGCGGCGTCGACGGTGCCACCTCTTCAGCAGAAGAACGTCCCTGTTGCTCCTGAAGAGCTCGCCGCAGCTTCTCAGTTACCTTGCTGAGCTCCTCGTTCCTGGCGCGGGAGGCGACCAGGTCCTCATGTATCCTTGCCTGCTCGATGCGCGAGGCTTCTACAGTGGCCTGCAACGAGCGCATCATTTCTGCCATCTACGCCATGGTCATGGCGGCGTCGCCTTCAGCTGCGACAGGCGCCACGGGACTGGAACGATTGCTTCTCATTTTTCTCATTAACTTCAGCGAACCACAGAAATACAGTAAACAACACTTCAACCACGATCGAATCAGCGATCAACCGGAGAAAACTCAAGAAACTGCGCAAGAACTCAAGAACACCGCAAACCTTCGAAGAAAATCGCAGCTTCACCAAAAACAACCGTTTCCCCGCGAACCAAACAACCAAACGAAAGAACTCGAATCCACCGATCGAAAAGCCAAACAAATGGTTTAAAACGCAAACTTCACCGAACGAAACTCAAAGAAACCACGAACGACGGTTGCACCAGCACACAACCACGCCGAAAACCTCGAAAACTTCCACGAGCTCACGCTGTGGATGGGAGCAAGCTTTACACGGCCCCACGGTGGGCGCCTGATGATCCTGCCTGTTGACCGGAGCGCTGGAGAATGCCTCGTCAAAGGATCGACGTGCGCGCCGCTTCTCACTTCCGTTCCTCCTCTGGATCTATCTCAAGAACCTGCAAAGAAACGATACGGCGCCGCTGCGGCCGATCGCACTCCGACGCTCAAGTCAGTGACGGTATCACCAATTACTAAGAACGAGAACCGTGCAAATCCTCTCTCTCTCTCTCGCAAGCGTAAAGTGTATGAACTGAACGTGCGTACCTCAGAAAATCTGTTAGGAACTCTTATATACCTGGTGGTTTTCTCTCTCCTGGCAGTTACAGACTTGGACACGTGGCTCGCATCCAACTGTACACGTGCCATCATCTGGAGGCTCCCTGACTTGGCGCTGCTTCTACTCTTATTTTGGCTAAGTTACTTATGCATGGTACTGCCCAGTGCATAGCTAACTTAGGAGTGCGATCTCTACTGAAACTGGCGAGTTAGGGCCTTCATACACCTTCCCTGTGGTCTCGCCGGCCGCCTTCATAATCTGCTTCTCCTTTGTCTTCGGCGATGTGCTTATTCTGGCGATCTCCGACTGCCTGGTCGCCTGAGTCTACATCTGGCGACTTCATCTTCAACCTGGCGATCGCCTATTCTGGTAAACTGGGAATCGGAACACGCCAACTTAACAATCGGCGACCACACGTGCCTCCCGACTTCCTTCTTATCTACCAACCTGGCGCCTTGTCAACACGCCTACACTGTGGCAGGATGCCACGTCATCACACCTGTCCACCAGGGCGGTACAGCCGCCACCCTCTTTAGTTGGTTGTTCAGCAGGCGCTTCTGGGCGTGGTGGCGACGTCGGGGATTCGGTAATTAGAATTGGTGAGTTGTGGGCAACCTCATCCCCGATTGGTGCGACGTTGGCGGTTGAGGCATTTGAAGGAGGACCCCCTCCAGCTGATACAAAAGGCGTGGAGGCGTTTGGGGGGTCCTCCATGAAGTTTGGCTCGGGGGCCTCAACCGCAAGTGGCGTAGTTGCCAATGGAATGGCTTGGACTGGTGAGGCAGGAGCTGGTTGGGGTGGAGATGATGGAGGAGGAGCAGGCGTAGATGGCGGCGTTGATGTTGGAAGAGGGGGTGGTGCAGATGGTGAAGAAGGTGCCACCCTCTTCCTCTTCGTGACAAGGCCATCTTCAGTTGTCTCGTCGTCTTCCTCCTCCTCCTCGTGGACTACCTGGGGGGCTTTCCTCTTGAGTCTCCTGAGGACAAGCTTCTTGCGTTGGGCAGCGGTTTGGACATCGGAAGGAGCTGGGCCCCTGGGTGGCGATCTGCCTTGAGCAGCGGCGATCTCCACCACAGAGTTTGGCACGGTTTGGGAACCCGTTGCCAACCCGTGGGTTCGGGCGAGCGCCCTCAATTCAGCAAGCTTGCCCCGCCCCAACATGTTATCTACATAGAGCGAAAATGCATGGGTTAGCTCAGAAAGGAAATAAATGCATAAGACAGTATGCAACAAAGCAGACAAATAGTGCAGAAGAATAAAACCAAAGTCTTGCGCACAACGCACAAGACGCCCAGAAACAGTTAACAGAAGTGGTATTAGAATAAGAACTTAAATGTTCTAACCTATTCGATTTTCGAGTTGGTCCTGGAAGAACTCAAAGCAGATGAGTGTGGTGGTGAGGAAGGTGATGTTGGCGTCCGCCACACTCTTCCAGAAAAAGCAGAGATCTCTGTCCAAAGCGCCCATGCTATCAGGACTTCTGGGTCTCCTGAAGCTACTTTTGGACTCTTTGTTCCCCTTGTTTACCCAGTACAAGGGGAAACCGTCGAGTAGGGAAGCGTCCTTGTCGTTGGGGCGCACTTGGACGAACTTTCCCTTCCAGTCTTTATAGGATTGCTAGAAGATGGAGAGGATCGACCTCCCAGCGATCCCATTCAAGCTTACCCAGAGGCGGTCTCCTGGGTGCTTGGCTTAAAAAAGAAACAAGAAAACATCCACCGACGCTGGCAGCCCCAAGTGGTCGCACATGACTTGGAACGCCCGCACAAACGCCTAGCTGTTGGGATGAAGCTGGGCGGCGGCGATGTTGAGCTCGGTGAGAAGCTCCCTCTCGAAACGAGTAAAGGGAAACCTGAGTTTCACCTTCTTGAACAGAGTTGTGTAAACGAAGCAGAAGGACCCATCATTGTTCGCCTTGTCGTCGGCGCAAACTGGCAGGTCGTGCTCCTTGTGGAATGTTTGGTGAGGCTCATTCCCCTTCGTCAAACGCAGAACTGCCCCAGCAGTGTTCACAGAAGACGTTTCCCTCAACAGGGTCGAGTTGGCCCAGGGATACAGTTTTTTGAAGTCTGGTGGGGGGACGGAGGCTCCTCCGGTGACAGGCGGAGTAGCCTGGGCCGGGTTGGGGAGGGAAGGTGCAGGCCTCTCAGCCTGAGAAGATGAAGCGCCGCGTGCTCGCGGTGGGTCGTGTGCTTGTGAGGAAGGGTTTCGTGATGAAGGAGGAGGATTTGGGGTGATCTTTGAGCGAGTCATTGTTGAAGCTGCAAAGGAAGAAGAAAAGGAAGAATGATCAGGGTTCGCAGGGCTGACTCGATCATGAAGGAAGGGTGAAAAACGAACGAACGCAGGTTCGTTGTGAACGTTAACGAAGCCCTAAGTTACGAAGAAGGAGAAATAGCAAAAACAAGCCACAACGTATGCACCAGACAGTTAAAGGATGATGCGAATCGGTTAAAATGCAGGAAAAACCAGCAGAAGAAGGAAAGGAAGTACCTTTTTATGATTGGGAAGGCGATGAAAGATGTTGGTGATTCAGAATGATGAAGAACGCTGAGAGCTTTTTTGCAGAAGAGAGTTGGAGCGTCTGAGAATACGAAGAAAGTGATGGAACAGTGAAGCGAAAATGAGTTTAAGGGTTTTTCGAAATGGGTTTGCGAAGCGCAAACGTTAACTGAAGGTAACCGTTGATGAAGCCACGTGTCGAGCGATGGGTGAGGGGTTTGGTGGAGCGTCAGAGAAGCATAAAGTACAACCGCTTGGAATTATGCGTCAGTGCCACGTAGATCGGTGTTGACGTGACTCTTTCAGTCTTTTCGTTGGACAAGTCTTCGCTTAAGACTGGGGGGCTTGTGTACCGCCCTGGTAGTCGGAAGTGATGACGTGGCACCAAGCTACAGTATAGGCGTGTTGACGAGGCTCCAGGTGGGCAGAAGGGAAAGAGGTCGGGGGGCTCATGAAGTCGCCAGTTATGAAGTTGGCGTGCTCCGATCTCCAGCATACCAGAACCGGCGATCACCCAGTTGAAGATGAAGTCGCCAGATGTAAACTCAGGCGACCAAGTGGTTGGAGATCGCCAGAGCAAGCACATCGCCGAAGATGAAGGTGGTGCAGATTATGAAGGCGGCCGGCGAGACCACAGGGAAGGTGTACGAAGGCACCCTAACTCGCCAATTCCAGTAGAGATCGCGCTCCCAAGTTAGCTATGCACTGGGCAGTACCATGCATAAGTAACTTAGCCAAAAGAGAGTCAGAAGCAGCGCCCAAGTCAAGGAGGCTCCAGATGATGGCACGTGTACGACTGGATGCGAGCCACGTGTCCAGGTCTGTAACTGCCAGGAGAGAGAAAGTGACTAGGTATTTAAGGGTTCCCCAACGAACTTTCGAGGTACGCACGTTCAGATTATACTCTTTATGCTTGCGAGTTCTTAAGCATACTGTGAGAGAGAACATTGCACGGCTCCTTGAGAGTTCTTGAGTGTTTTTGCTCTTAGTATTTGGTGGTTCGGTCACTGACTTGGGCGTTGGAGTGCGATCGGCCGCAGCGGCGCCGCTCTGTTCTTTTGCAGGTTTTTGAGGTGGATCTTGAAGAAGGACGGAGGTTTGAAGCGGTGCACACGTCGATCCAAGTTTGACGAGGCAAGTTCCAACGTTCTGGTCAACAGGCAGGATCAAGTAGCTTCCATTGGGACAACATCACACAAGACCTCTTCGTTGTATTTACCAATAGAAAAAGTAATGAGGACTTGCATGTTAACAACAATCTCACCTACCTCACTTAACCATTGTAACTTGTAGGGCTTGGCATGAGAGATGGTAGGTAATCCAAGTTTTTCTACCACTTTTGTGCTTGCCACATTAGCACAACTCCCCCATCCACAATCAAAGAGCATACCCTATCATTAATAAGACACCTTGAATAAAAAATATTTTCTCTTTGAGTTTCATCAAAAGGTTTTAAAACTTGTCCAAGCATGCGTCTTATTACTAATAGGTCACCCTCATGTGGGTTTTCACTCTCACTCGCACTTGGGGATCTAGAAGGTGAGGAATGTCTAGAAGAGTCGGACTCATGCTCACTACCCTCTACCCTATCATGCATATACATATTTCGTTTAAAAGGGCAATTAGAAGCAATATGTCCATAGCTTAAGCATTTAAAACACTTCTTACTAGACGATTTAGTTGGTGATTTAGGCCTAGAAGTGGAAGTGGAAGGCTTAGAATCTCTAGGTTTGAAAGTAGAGTCCTTAGAAGGGATATTTGAAAAAGAACTATTTTTACTTTTCCAAGAAGAGTGGTAGTAGCTATCCTTAGAAGAATTTTTGAAAGCATTTTTCCTTGCAAGTTGATTTTCAATTTTACTAGCAAGGTGAACTACATTATCCAATGAAGAATATTCTTGTAGCTCTACCACGTCTTAAATGTCCCTTCGAAGGCCACTCACAAACCTAGCTATCTTAGCTTCCTCACTCTCATCCATATGAACTCTAATTAAAAGCGTGTCTAGTTGTTTAAAGTAATCATCCACACTTAGCGTGCCTTGATGAAACCGTTGGAGTTTCAACAATAGGTCTTTCCTAAAGTGTGGGGGTACGAATCTAGCGCGTAAACAAGTTTTTAAATCGTTCCAAGAGACCACGGGCGGTCTCTTGTGTAGGTCAATGTCCATGAGATATTGATGCCACCATTGCACGGCATAGTCTAAGAATTCTGAGGATGCTAATCTAACCCTATGCTCATCTATAACCCCATTTACATCAAATATTTGCTCAACCTTAGCCTCCCACCCTAAGTACACATTGGGATCACTTTCACCACTAAAGCTAGGGAGTTTTACATTAGGTGAATAAGGGCCAGCCACATGTTGGCGCCTCTCTTCATGGTGATAGTGCCTTGGCCGTGCATTGTCTTCATAATATCCATGAGAAGAATGAGAATTCCTTGAAGAATGCCGAAGAGGATGATGATGTATTCTCTCCCGGTTTTGATGGACTTCTTCACGGCTTAACTCCAAGCTTTGGAGTCGTGCCTCCATTTGTCTTATCACATCAAGATATTGAGCATTTGATTGTCTAGCATTCTTTAAATCTTCAAAGAGAGTTTCCTTTTGAGGTGAGCAAGGTTTGGAGGATTCTCCACTAGAAAGATTAGCCATGATCATAAAAGTACAAAAACAGAAACAAACAATTAAAGAAACTTGTTAGCAAAATAAAGTAAGATGTAGGTTGCTGGAAAAAGTCAAAAGAATGTGCTCAAACCACTCCAAGAAAGTGTTCTTTCCTTATGCAAGCCTATCTTGTGGATTGGATGAGCTTCAAATGAAAAATATCAAAGCAACCACACTCACTTAAGAACAAGTCTCCACAAAACTTAGAAGAACAAAAAGACAAGCAAGAAAAGGTATAAGCAAGAAAAGCTAAACCAAAACAGAAAGCAAAATATGACAAAACTGGAAAAGAATATGAATTAGAAGAAAAGCAAGAAAAATAAGGTACTCAATGAAAAAGAAGGCACACAAAAGATACCTAAAGAAAAGTACTAGAGTAGATGAAGAAAACAAAAACAGAACTACTGGAAAATATTTTTTTTATGCAAACCGTGCTTGATTTTCACTGATTTAACTGGAACGATATAAAGCGAACTGGATTATAAAATTTTAACCACAGAAAGTTCAAGATCTTAGCTCAACAATGGGACTGGAATTACTGAAAAACAGTAAGCAAATTAATTGAGATAAATTTTTCAAAATCACTGCCAGATTACCGTATTTTTTTCGGCAGAATTGCACACATTTTGTTTTTGATTTATCATTTTTTTTGTGCTTAGAATTTTGAAGTACTTCTTTTTTCTACTCTTTTATAACACTTTAAAGAACACAAATCCAGAATTTCAGAAATTTACAGTGAGTAAATCAATTTCAATAAATCGAAACAGTAAGCACGTTTTCAGAAAAACAGAGGAATCCTAACATGAATGAAAAACAGAATTAAGAACTAGCAAAGACATAATGGAAATGATGTATAGGAACTTGTATAGATCTAAAATACAAGTATGAACTCAATACTAAAACAGAAAATGCACAAAGGATCAAGTATCAAACCTAGAAAACTGTATTACACTAAAGCAAGAAACAAAAAATTCAATAAAAGTACTACTAGAAGTGATGACATTCTTGGAAAAACATGACTATGACAAAATTTGTATGGATTAAAAAAGGAAAAGACACAAACACATGATAGGCACAATTAAGAAACAGCAAGAAATACTCAAAAAAACACAAAAACATAATCACTAATCACAAAAACAAAATCAAAGTGTCCAGCAACTCAAAAAATTTTTTGCACATAACCATAGCTGTAGATACCACATGATATGAGTTGAATTGAACATAGACACTTTTAAACTCTTGAACACAACATTATATGAGAATGAAAACAACAATTCAAGGATCAAAGAGTGCTTAAACAATGAAAATCAAATTACATCAACAAAACAACAAGCTGAAAACAGAAATGGAATCAAGGAAGCTTAAGGAGTCATCAATGGAGACATAGCCTTCCAAAATGATGATCCAAACTCAATAAGAGTGCTATCTCCTTGTGAACATCCATAGAACAAGATATTAAACACAATTGAATAAAAAACAGAAAGGTACCGAACCGAAAATGAAGAACACTAAAGAGAAGCTAACTACCGAATGAAATTGCAAAAGAAGATGAAAGGAATGACACTTACGGAATGAAGCTCGGCTGGAATGAGAATTTGGAACTGCATCACGCCACTTGGAGTCCTTGTTCCAAGATAAGTGAAAAGAAGCCGCCACTTGAAGCTCTCCAATGGCACACAAGATAAGGCTATGGAAGCAGGAGAAACCAAAACTCACAATTCTCTCTCAATTTGAGTAGAGTTTCTCTATATCCAATTTCCAATATGAAATTTACAAAGGCAAGCACCTTATTTATAGCCTAAGAGGTGCTTAAATGAGAAGCTAAATCAAATTCAAATTCCCCCCTAAATGACACTAAAATGGCGCCAACTAGAGCATGAGGAAGGTGTGACTTCCTTCCTAGTTTTGGCACTTCCTATATGACACCTACACCCCCCTCCTCAAGTCACATGGACAATGTGACTCTCTCTAATACATTTACACCTATTTATTTAATATTCGCACCCCTACTCTATACAATAGAAATAAGAAGAGTCATCTCTTGATACTCTTGTCCCAAAGCTCTTGCCATGCTCCTAGTGATTCTTTGGGCTTGGGCCCCATCTTAGGCTTGGGCGTCATGGGCTTGGGCGTCATGGGCTTGGGCGTCCTCTACTTGGTTTCCATCATGACCTGAGGCCTATCATCATTGAACTTTCTCCTTCTCTGGCAGACAGGTCGGACCTGTGGGTCCATGGTGAGGTGATGACACAAGAAATCGGGGTCAATGTCAAGCATGTCCGAGGCAGACCATGCGAAGGCATTTAGGTGTCGTGCTATGACCTTGACAATCTGGTTTTGCGCTACTTGGCCCAAGGACTTGCCATGCTAGAACTTCTTGCCCCCGATCTTCCTCTCCTACACTTCTTCTGCGGGCTCAGGTCGTCTGTCCCGGACGATCTCGACACGGGTGACTCCTTCTTCCCTTGGAGGTTGGGTGGTGACGGCGTACACTCCTCTCTTTGTTTTGAGGTTGTTCTCGTAGAACCTTTTGGCCTCCTTCTTATCATACTTGATGGTGATCACTGTTCCTTCAAGGGAAGGCAACTTCATCTTCATATGCCTCGAAGAGGCTACTCCTCCAATCCTGTTCAAAACGGGCCTGCCTAAAAGTATGTTATAGACTTATGGAGCATTAACAACAAGGTACCTGATGTTAGCGGTGCGGGAACACATTCTGCCAATAAAGGTTGTCCTCAACTCTATGTGTCCCCACACTTCCACCTGGTCTCCCGCAAAAACCATACAGACAGCCATCGTAAGGCCTCAACTGGTCAGGAGACAGCTGTAGTTTGTTGAAGGTCGACCAGAACATCATGTAGGCCGAGCTTCACTGGTCGACGAGGAAGCGATGTACCTTTCTTCCCACCGTTACTATTGAGACCACCATTGGGTCATTGTCATGTGGGATCACATCCTACAAGTCGGCCTTGGTGAAGACGAGGTCGGGCTCGGGGGTCTGGTCTGACTCTTGGGCCTCTACTGCCATCACTCCTCTGGCATATTTCCTGCATTGGGAGGTTGTGCATTGATGAGAATCAAAAAGATGTTGTTAATAGGAAGAATGGATAAGGGCCAAAGCATTTAAAGTTCTTCTTATTAGTCTTTGCAAAAGATGAGGCCCAAGCCCAAGCCCAAGCCCAAGAAGGCCCAAGCCCAAGAAGCCCAAGTCCAAACCATGAGGGGCAAGGCCAAGCATTAAATAAAAGAGCATTATTTGAATGACTCTTGTATAGTTGTAGGAGGTGTGGATATTAAATAAATAGGTGTGAATGTATTAGAGAGAGTCACATTGTCCATGTGACTTAGTAGGGGGTGTAGGTGTAGGTTTTAGGAGGTGTCATAGTAGAAAAAGGTCACACCTCTCATGTGACTTCTTTTTTGTGGGAATTTCAAATGAGTTTCATTTGAATTTTCCCACCTATTTGTCAGCACCTCTTAGGCTATAAATAAGGTGCTTGCCTTTGTAAAATTCAGAATTGGAAATTAGAAGTAGAGAAACTATACTCAAGTTTAGAGAGAAATTGTGAGTCTTGTTGTCTTCTTCTTCCTTTGCCTTATCTTGTGTGCCAATGGTGAGCTTCAAGTGGCGGCAACCTTTCACTTATCTTGGAACAAGACTCCAAGTGGCGTGAATGCAGTTCCAAATTCTCAAATCCAGCAAGCTTCATTCAATAAGTGTTCATTCTTTCATCTCTTGCAATTTCAATCGGTAGTTCCATATGTTTTAGTGTTCTTCATCCTTTTCACCGTTTGAATTTGTGTTTCTTAGCTTGTTCTTCAATCTCTGTTCGGTTCTTGTTGTTTCTGTTTTCAATTACGTTTATATCATGTTCCATGGTTGTGCAAAAGGAAATAGCACTCTTAATGAGTTTGGATCATCATTTTGGAAGGCTTGGTCTCCATTGATGACTCCTTAAGCTTCTTTGCACTCATTCTGTTTTCAACTTGTTCTTTTAAGTTTTTGATTTCGTTTCCTTTGTTCTAAGCACTCTTTGATCCTTTAATTGATGTTATTCTTCTCCTATAATGTTGTTTTCAAGAGTTCTAAAGTGTCTATGTTCAATGCAACTCATATCATGTGGTATCTAGAGCTATGGTTATGTGCAAAAAAATTTTGAGTTGCTGGACACTTTGATTCTGTTTTTAGGCTTAATTTGAGTTTTCTTGCTGTTTTCCTTTATGATGCCTATCATATGTTTGAGTATTTTCCTTTTTGAATCATTTCAAGTTTTGTCTTAGTCATGTTATTCCATAATTGTCATTACTTCTTGTAGTACTTTTATTGCTTTGTTTGTTTCTTGCTTTGGTTTACTTTCTGTTTTTGAGTTTATTGCTTGATCCTTTGTGCATTTACATTTTTAGATTTGAGTTCATGCTTGTATTCTAGATCTATACAAGTTCTTCTACACAATTTCCATTATGTCTTTGCTAGTTCATCATACTGTTTTTCATTCCTAAATAGGTTACTCTGTTTTCTTACAAACGTGCTACTGTTTTCAATTTACTGCAATTAATTGGCTCACTGCAAATTTGTGAAAATTTGGATTTACATTCTTCAAAGTGTTACAAAAGCATAGCAAAAAGAAGTACTAAAAAATTCCAAGTACACAAAAAATGATAAATAAAATACGAAAAGTGTACAATACTGCCGAAAAGAATACGGTAATTGGGCAGCAATTTTGAAAAATTTATTTCTCTCAATTGGCTTACTGTTTTTACCTCATTCCAGTGCCATTATTGAGTTAAGACATTTAAGTTTCTGTGGTTAATTTTTCACATTCCAGTTCGTTTTCAATCATTCCAGTTAAATCTGTAAACATAGCACAGTTTGCATACAACATTTTTTTCTTGTAGTTCTGTTTTTGTTTCTTAAATCTACTCTAGTACTTTTTGCTAGGACTCTTTTGGTGTGCCTTCTTTATTCATTGAGTTCCTTATTTTCTTGCTTGTCTTTCATTCATATTCTTTTCCAGTTTGTTATATATTGCTTTCTGTTTTGGTTTAGCTTTTCTTGCTTATACCTTTTCTTGCTTGTCTTTTTGTTCTTCTAAAGTTTTGTGGAGACTTGTTCTTAAGTGAGTGTGGTTTGCTTTGACATTTTTCATTTGAAGCTCCTCCATTCCACAAGAAAGGCTTGGTTGAGGACAGAATACTTTCTTGGAGTGGTTTGAGTACTTTCTTTTGGCATTTTCCAGCAACCTATATCTCACTTTATTTTGCTAACAAGTTTCTTTAATTGTTTGTTTCTGTTTTTTGTACTTTTTTATCATGGCTAATTTTTCTAGTGGAGAATCCTCCAAACCTTGCTCACCTCAAAAGGCAGCTCTCTTTGAAGATTTAAAGAATGCTAGACAATCAAATGCCGAATATCTTGATATGATAAGACAAATGGAGGCAAGGCTCCAAAGCTTGGAGTTAAGCCGTGAAGAAGTCCATTAAAACCGGGAGAGAAGACATCATCCTCCTCTTCGGCATTCTTCAAGGCATTCTCATTCTTCTCATTCCTTACTAGTTCATCTAACTAGAATCCTAACGCCAAACAGTTGTGCAGGCTATGGCCAAAGGCTTGGTGGAACTCGCACCAAGTGTCTTTGTTGGGCCTCAGCCTCTTGTCACTCTTTGGTGGAAACTTCAGTCTGTCTACCACGTTAGGGATGGCAATCAGCTCTTTGAGGTCCATCCGAAAGCTGTGCCTGGTGGGGACGTTCTCCTTCGCACATGCCCTGGTCTGAGGCTTCCTTGCTTCATATGTCGGCTGCTTCCCCGGGGACTTCTTCTCTGTCGTGGCCTCATGTACCCTCATGGGCTGAGGACGACCAATTGCCCAATGTCAGACTGGGTCGATGCTTCTGGGCTTCTCTGTGACCTCTTCCTCTACAACGATGTGGGCAACGGCTCTGTGGCGGATCTCGCTGAACGTCTTTGGGCAGCACCTTATCAGGGAATCATTGAAAGGTCTTGGCAACACCCTTCGTCTGAAGGCGTGTACCGTCATATTTTAACCTTTGATGTGCAACTTCACTACCAATGCCCCGAACCTGTTCAAGAAGTCCTTCAAAGGCTCTCCTTGGTACTGCTTTACTTCGAAAATTGTAAGAGACGGGAGGGGGAGCCTGGTTGATGATGTATTGCTCTCTGAATAATGTTCAGAACTGGTCGAAAGAGGTAATGTATCCATTAGGGAGACTGATGAACCAGTCCAACCCCGTGCCTAAGAACGTACTCATAAAAAGCTTACAGTGCATGGCGTCGGTACCTATTAAGATCATCATCTTGGTGTGGAAGGCCGTGATATGGGCTTCTGGGTCCTCTATGCCCGTGAAGGCGATCTTTGGACCCACGAAGCTGGATGGCATCACAGTGTCCATGATCGCTTGCAAAAATGGCATGGGGCGAGCCCTAACTGGTATGGGCGGGGTTCGCTCATCCGTTGCATGCTCACCCATGCGTTGTAAATCTCCGCGCAGTTCCTCATTGTTTGCATGCGACGCTGCCAAGCTGTTCTGGTAACGGTCCTTGCTAGCTGCCTCTTCGGCTTGAACCTCATCCAGAATCCTGTGTTGGTCAGCCTTGGACGCCGCTACAACTTGCTGGAGAGCGCGAATGGTCTCCATGAGTTGTTGCATGGAAACGTTGACTCTTCCTTCTAGTGCAGATGCACCTTGCTCTCAACATGATTGTGAATGAGACCTTGTTTTATCGGGCCCCACGGTGGGCGCCAAATTTTCTTGCCGGTTGACTCAGTGGCCGTTGACTTTTAAGGCAGATGGTGGCTCCTCCTATTTCCTGGTGGATTTTGCTCTCTTCTTGGGTGATTGAGAGTGGCTCCGTTGAAACAGAGGGGCCCTCCTTGTTGATTGCACTCCGACGATCAAGTCAGAACTAGGCTAAGAAACAGTAAAGTATGTAATGCAGTTTCAGTCTTAGAAACGGCGTACCTCTCTAGGGTTCTTACCACCCTTTATATAGATTGTATTTAGGTCAACTCCCTGTCCCACGAGGATATTTCCTTTAGTGAAATGAGGGTTACTGGTGAGGCATGAAGTGACGCGTTGCACAAGCTTAGCACAGCCGCTGCACAGGACTTGCCTCTTTTGGAGTGCATAATCTTAACAGTAAGGCCGCCAGTATACCAACTCATGCACCAGCGCTGCAGGGCCATCTGTTCTATGGGTGCCCTAAGTATTCGCATGCCTGCATGCAGTCTTTCCTTGGAAACCCTAACCCTTAAGGGTCTTAGCACCTCCAAGGACTATTTACTTGGGCTAGACCTGAACGTACTATACACACTACATACTTGAGCCCTCTCGTGACTTAGGGCCCTCCTGATATCTGGATGTTAACTCGTATTATTTCTGGGACCCCAGCTTACGTGGCCCATTAATGCCATCGGACCACCGAGGTCTGATGTCAACGTCTTTTGTCGACCTCTTCGAAGCCGATGACCGAGGTCTGGTCGATATAATATCAATCATAATATTTATAATAATATAATAATAATAACATTAATAATATTAATCTGGTTAATAGTAATATTAGTAAAAAACTAAATAATATTTCGAACAATATTAATCATATTAATATTATAAATGATAATAAAATTAATATTAATAATGATAATAATATTAATAATAATAATAATAGTCATAGTAGTAATAATATTTAATAATGCTAATAATTGATTATATTAATAACATTAACAATAATGTTAATAATTTTAGTAATAATGATAATGTCATTATTAGATTATCATTAATAGCATTTTTAATATTAATAAGATTAATATTAATATAATTATTAATATTAATTGTACCGATCCGGTAGTTGGGAGTGATGACGTGGCAGCAAGCGAAAACATAGGTGTGTTGAACGGAACACCTGGCTGACAGAAGGGAAGGACATCGGGAAGTTTGTGTAGTCGCCAATCGTTAAGTTGGCGTGCTCCGATCTCTAACATATCTAAACCGGCGGTCACTAGGCTTATGTCGTAGTCGCCGTCTGCGAGCTTAGACGACCAAGTGGTCAGAGATCGCCGAGAGGGGACATCGACGAAAGATCAGGAAAGCTTGTTCAAGGCTTTCAAAGGGCACGAGTACGAAGGATGAAGTTATCAGATGATCATTCCCTAGCCAGAGGTTGAGGCCAGGGAACAGTTTACCAGAATATGCACGATGAGCAAGCAATGCAGATCGTGATAGCGGCAGGCGAGACCACAGAGAAGGTGTGCATGGTGACACCCCGTGCTCGCCATTAGAAGAGATCGCGCTCCAAGGCAGCTATGCACCGAGTTGCTCCTCACCTGAGTAACTTAGTCGAACAGCCTGAAGAGTAGAAGTGGCGCTCAAGCAGAAGACGTTCCAGATGGTGACACATGTACAGTTGGATGCGAGCCACGTATCCAGAGGTGTAACCGTCAGGAGAGAGAAAATGCACAGGTATATAAGGAACTCTTAACAGATTTTGAGGTACGTGCGTTCAGAACACTTCTTTACACTTTGAGAACACTTGAGTACGCTGAGAGAGATTTTGCACGGTTCCTTGAGTTTTAGCTTTTTTCTCTTAGAGTTTTGGTGATTCTGTCACTGACTTGAGCGTCGGAGCGCGATCTGCCGCAGCGGCGCCACTCTGTCTTTTTCAGGTTCTTGAGGAGAATCGAGGTGTGAAGGACGGAGGCCAGTGTGGTGCAAAGCCGATCCAGAGGGAGATACCTTTGACGTGGCAAGATTCTTGCGTTTTGGTCAACCGGCAGGATCATTAATATTATTATTCATGATATTAATTATTATTTTTTATTTTTTAATAATACTTTTTCATGTGGTGACAATTAATTGTTGCACTTTGAGTTGTTGACCTAGCTGAGATATCATGTTCCGTAATGAGGTGTGTTCTCGTTTGCTGACCTCGGTCGGACTTGGAAGTGGGCTCTAGGTTGAAGCAACTTTGCTTGGGGTGTTGAACCGAGTTGAAGACGCTTTGTGACGAAGGGGGCTCCACCTGTTCATCACACTCCGACGATCAAGTCAATGAGAGCATTCAAACTATCAATCTGTATAAATGTAGGATTCATAAAAGTTTACCTTTACTCGAGGTCTTAAACCCCTTTTATAGACATTCCTTCAACAATTTTCATCAACCAGAATATTATTTCAACAACAAGAGCATAATCTCAATAACAACAATATAATTTCAGCAGTAAGTATTTTTTGTTAACGTGTACCTTTTATTTTCGGGTACAATACCACGTCATCCCTAACAACTTTTATTTGCATTTAAAATATATATACAGTTTAACTAATTAAGTTCTTACTTTAATTTTCCTTTCCATATAAAGTAATAAACATATGGGATAACCTCATAACGTGTCATTGGGCCCATATTTGCCCCAAGCCGAGCTGGGTATTTTTCACATAACATGTCTAATTGAGCTACTAAACTTAAGTGCTTAGGTCGAGGATCTAAACACATCTAGCCAACACAGAAGCCCCCAGGCTCGAGCCGAGCTTGACAAGGCGAAGAGGCTCTCCTACACCAGCGACTGACATGACATTTCTTCAGGGGGTAGCAGAGGTGCGATTACCGAAGCACCTCGTGACAAGACATCTCACCTTATTAAATGTGGAGCATACACGTGTCGTCTACATCAACGGTGGGGGAGTGTTGCCTCTTCACCTTCTTTTTTTAAAATATACTTCTTCTTTCTCTTCATTTTCATTACTTTGTCTCCATAATTCTTGAAAACTTCTCCATCTATCTTTGAGCCACCACACGCCACCGCACACTACTTCCTCTCACTAGAAAACCAGGTATGCCCTTCCCACTTACTCCACTGGTGATCATCATTCATTTTTTTGATTGCATTACGAGAAATGTATCTTTAGTTTACGCCAATTCAATTCATTTTGCCCTGTCATAAATTGTATTTGTATTCTACATATCCTTGGGCTAAAAAGGAACTCCTTAAAGAGACCTCTTATTATACACTCCTTTATGAATTGTACCGTCCCGTATCCGGGCGTTGACAAAGTCAAGGTCAAAGTCAACATCTCGACTCAAAGTCAACATAAGGCGTCGCCTAGGTGAAGAGACGCCAAGTGCCAGCGTCGCCAAGAGGAAGCGTCGCCAAGGCAAGGCGTCGCCTAGGTGAAGGCGTCGCCCAACCAGGGCGTCGCCAAGATCAAATATCACTAAGGCAAGGCAATCACAGTGTGGTTCCTCGATACCCATGGGTAGGAAAGACCATGGAGGGAGCGACGCCGTGGGAAGGCCTCAGGTCCCGATAAATCCGGGGTAGTGATAAAGAGAAGAGAAAGGTGGTTTCGAGGCCATATTGATAGCACCAGTGTAGGGCAGCCTGACTCGTGAAGTACCCCTGTCGCCCCAGAGACGCCTTTGGGACAGATACGACTCAAGAGGAGGGTCACGCCCAGGGTAGCCAGGCGCAGGGTACGAGAGGAAGGCAGATATGCTCTCAAAGTGAGTGACTAGATGATTGGGGGCATGAGTTGGCACCCAAAAAGTCACCCCTTGCGCAGTAGCACTCCCAGGCAGGAGGACTCACACGAAGAAACGTCCCCAGATGGGGTCATGGCGCTGTGAGGCCCTCCACGTGTACAGCAGCCAGGTCAGAATAGAAACACCATTTAGCCAGGTACCAGGTAATTAAAGTCATTTAATACAGTTTCCGTTTCGAGCGTTTAAGGTACGATAAAGGCTCCCAAGCGTTTCAACGTCTTAAATGCGCTACATTTTCTAATTAAATGCGCTAATTAAATGAGCTACGTTTTATGATTAAAGGCGCTTTAAGGCGCTTTAAATGCTAGGGTAGTTTAAATAGCGCTTTGAATGTTGGAAAGGGGGTTCGAACTGTTGGCAAATTTTCCAGAAACTCTCTAGTTGCTTGCTCGAGCCTTGAGGTTACGTACAAGGGACTGGGGAAGATCTTTGCCAGAACGAGAAAATATACACTAAACACAGTTCCTTTTTACCACTTTCAGAGTGCCATACACGGTGCTCCGATACGGAGGTGCATAGTTTTTGGTGTTTCTTGCTGGCTGACTTGAGCGTCGGAGTGCAAACAGCCGCTAGGGCGCCCTTTTTTCCTTCTTTGCAGGAATCCACAGGTAACCAATGGGAAGGAGTCCCTAGCTGACGGTTGAGGTCGCGCACGAAGACGTCCCAGGTCAACCGGACGGAACATTTGGCGCCCACCGTGGGGCCGATATAAAACATTGGTCCCATCGCAAGTTGAAAAGATCTATCAAGTCACGATAACGATCGAGAAGACAGTGAAGAATGGCGACCACTAGACGAGCTACTGCACGCGCTGCGCCAGAAGAACTGTCCATGTCGCAGGTCCTGGAGATAATGCGAGGGCTGCGAGATGATATTGCAGAGTCGAAGTTGGAACAGGATTGCATGCAAGCGGATCTCGAAGCCTCGCATGTGAGGAACGAAGAGCTCCATCGTATAAATGAGGAGTTGCGCCGGGGTTTGCGGAATAATCGGGGGCAACGCGAACATGACCAGATGGAGAACCTCTTCCCGCCAAGGGAGTTTTCCACTCCCTTCTCGTAGGAGATTCTGGATGCAGTGATCCCCAACACGTTCGCAGGGCCCAAGGTGATCTTCACCGGGATGGAGGATCCTGAGGCGCATCTCTCTGCATTTCACACACATATGGTCCTGGTAGGCGGCTCCGACGCTGCCAAGTGCAAGCTCTTTATGAGCACCCTGACGGGGATGGCTATGGATTGGTTCATCAGCCTCCCGGACGGCCATATCACCTCCTTTCGACAACTGTCGCGGTTGTTCAGGGAACAATACCTAGCAAACAAGGCCCCGCCGCCGGTTTCCTACGATTTGTTTGATTTGAAACAGTATCAAGGGGAGGCCCTAAAGGAATACATCAACCGCTTCGGGGCCCAGGTAGTAATGGTTGGTACGTCAGAGGAGCCCATGATTGTGTACGCGTTCGTGAAAGGTGTATGCCCCGGCCCTTTTGGCGAATCCATCATTTGCAACCGCCCTAGGACTTTCGCTGAAATACGCCGTCGGGCGGTGGAACATATCGCTTCTGAGGGAGAGGTGTGTGAGAAGCGCACCAGCGTCGTGCCCTCACACCCAAGAGGACCGACACGAACTCAGCCCGTCAGGGTCAATGAGACCACGACGGGAAGGAAGAAATCAGAGGGGAGACGCCCCTACAAGGCCAGAAAGCCCCAGCCCCGGGGTCCAGCAGGAGGCGATCGCCCGGCCAGAGAGAGGGCGAGGCCGGCGAGATACAATTTTGTGGTGGAATTGAAGGACCTGATCGTCGTGCCTAATATAGCTGAGAGGTTGAGGCGACCGGCGAAGTCTGATAAGGTGTTAGGGCCTCGGAAAGACTCTTGGTGTGAGTTCCACGAGGCTTTCGGTCACTACATTGATAACTGCCTGTCGCTGGGTTACCAACTAGATGAGCTGGTGAGAACCGGGTTTTTGAAGGATTATGTCGCGGAACCCGCCACGACCGCCACCCTTTCCCCGCCAGCGGAAGAACAAGCACACGAGACGCCGGTTCTCGGCGAAGTCCATACCATAGCTGGAGGTTTTTCCGGCGGAGGACCCACCGCCTCCCAGCGAAAGAAATACGCGAGGGGGTTCAACTCGATCGAAGAAAGGATATCGGGTGAGCCGTGGGAATCGGACCTCGTGTTCACGAGAGGGTATCTTCGTGACGTGGTGCCACATGACAATGACCCCATGGTCATTTCGGTTGTCACAGCTAGAAGAAAGGTGCACAGAGTTCTTGTCAATCAGGGGAGTTCAGCAGACGTCATGTTCTGGTCGTCATTCAACAAGTTACGGTTGTCTCCCGACCTTTTGAGGCCCTACACAGGGTGCCTGTATGGGTTCGCGGATAACCAGGTGGAAGTCCGAGGCTACCTAGAGTTGAGGACTACGTTCACGGATGGAGAAGCCTCGCGTACCGAAAGCATCCGGTACTTGGTCGTGAACGCCAACTCTGCCTACAACATTTTGTTGGGCAGACCGGCGTTGAACAGGCTGAACGCAGTAGCCTCCACACGCCATATGAAGATGAAGCTGCCAGACCTCAGCGGTAAGGTGATAGTTATCAAGTCGGATCAGGAGGAGGCGCGGAAGTGTTATGAAAACAACCTGAAAACGATGAAAAGCGTGTTCATGGTGTTTGAGCGTCCGCCCAGTGTTGACACATCGATGACTGAGGCGACGCCCGCCGGGACAACGCCTGACGAGGCCATACCCGTGAGGACAACGCCCGAGGTAGATACACACATGGAGGAGGGACCTGACGATACAGCGCCTGTGGAAGAGGCGGCGCCCCTTCAGGATGATAGCAGGGACCAACCGGCGGCTAACACCGTGGAGAGGGAGATTGGCGGAAAAACGTTTATGTTAGGGCGTTTGCTAAGCCAAGAAGAACAGGAAGGGGTGGCAGAGGTGATTTCACGCCACTTGGATGCTTTCGCATGGTCTGCCTCGGATATGCCCGGCATCGACCCGGATTTCCTATGTCATCACCTCAGCATGGACGCCACGGTCCGTCCCGTGCGCCAAAGGAGGAGGAAGTTTAACGAAGAGAGGCAGCTGGTGGTAAGGGAAGAAACGCAGAAGCTGCTGAGTGCTGGCCACATCAGGGAAATCCAATACCCCGAGTGGCTAGCCAACGTCGTTTTGGTGAAGAAGGCGAATGGGAAGTGGAGGATGTGCGTGGACTTCACGGATTTAAACAAGGCGTGCCCGAAGGACTCGTACCCACTCCCCAGCATCGACGCATTAGTGGATAGTGCATCCGGCTGCAAGGTGCTAAGCTTCCTGGATGCATTCTCGGGATACAACCAGATCAAGATGCACCCGAGAGATGAGAGCAAAACTGCATTCATGACAGAGACTTGCAGTTACTGTTACAAAAAGATGCCTTTTGGGCTGAAAAAAGCGGGCGCCACCTACCAAAGGCTGATGGACAAGGTCCTAGCGCCCATGTTAGGAAGGAATGTATACGCCTACGAGGACGACATGGTAGTGGCGTCGCAGGACAGGGAACAGCACGTGGCAGACCTAGAGGAGTTGTTCGTCACTATATCCAAATATCGCCTCAAGCTAAACCCTGAGAAGTGTGTCTTCGGGGTAGAGGCTGGAAAGTTCCTAGGTTTCATGCTCACGGAGAGGGGAATAGAGGCGAACCCCGACAAATGCGCAGCGATTATCGCCATGCGAAGCCCGACGTCGGTAAAGGAAGTGCAGCAGCTGACAGGGCAGATGGCGTCGCTCTCAAGGTTTGTTTCCGCCGGGGGAGAGAAGGGGCACCCATATTTTCAGTGCCTCAAGAAAAATAGTCGCTTCGCATGGACTGATGAATGCGAAGCGGCTTTCATTAAGTTGAAAGAGTACCTGGCGACGCCACCGGTCCTCTGCAAACCGTTAACAGGCGTGCCCCTCCGGCTATACTTCACGGTAACGGAGCGGGCTATCAGCTCTGTACTGGTCCAGGAGCAGGACCAGAGTCAAAAGCCCATCTATTTCGTGAGCAAGGCATTACAAGGCGCGGAGACGAGATACCAGGCGCTGGAGAAGGCCGCGTTAGCAGTGGTGTTTTCAGCCAGGAGGTTCCGTCATTACTTCCACAGCTTTACGGTGGTAGTGATGACAAACCTCCCTATATAGAAGGTGTTGCAGAAGCCTGACGTGGCGGGAAAACCGGTGCGCTGGGCGGTGGAGCTGTCAGAATTCGACATCCAGTATGAGCCTAGAGGATCCATCAAAGGGCAAGTGTATGCAGATTTTGTAGCAGAACTCTCGCCCGGAGGTGAACAAGAGGTGGAGGTGGACTCACAGTGGTTGCTCTCGGTTGATGGCTCTTCCAACCAACAAGGGAGTGGTGCGGGAATAGTCTTGGAGGGACCCAATGGCGTGCTGATTGAGCAAGCTCTGCGCTTCGCCTTTAAGGCAAGTAATAATCAGGCTGAATACGAAGCTTTGATCACAGGAATGCTCCTGGCCAAGGAAATGGGCGCGCAGAACCTCCTGGTGAAAAGCGATTCCCAGTTGATTACAGGGCAGGTGACGGGTGAGTTCCAGGCGAAAGACCCGCAGATGGCGGCGTATCTGAAATACGTCCAACTATTGAAGGGAGCATTTAACGCTCTTGAGCTGATACATGTCCCAAGGGAGCAGAATGCCAGAGCCGACCTGCTCGCAAAGCTGGCCAGCTCAGGCAAAGGGGGTAGATAGAGGACAGTGATCCAAGAGACGCTCAAAGCTCCGCGTAAATTCGTGGAAGATAACAGGGTAGATGTCCTCCAGATCTGTACGTCAAGAGGGAGTCCAAGGAGTCGTCGCTCTTTGACCCAAGATACGCTGAAGACGCCCCGCATCAGAACATATGCGGACACGCCCGAAGAAGGAAGGCAAATGTAGGTATGTGCCCTAGCCGAGGGAGACACCTGGATGACGCCATACAAACGGTACCTGGCGGATGGGGCTCTCCCGGTGGAGCCTGAAGAGGGTAAGAAGGTCAAGAAAATGCCGCAAGATACACCCTGGTGGATGGAGTGTTGTTCAGGCACGGTTTCACTCACCCTATCTTAACGTGTATAAGTGGCGACGAGTGTACCAGGATAATGGCGGAGCTCCACGAGGGCATTTGCGGGAGCCACGTGGGGTGAAGGTCATTAGCCTCCAAGGTAATACGCACAGGGTTTTTCTGGCCAACGATAAAAGAGGATTGCGCGCGACACGCCCAGCGCTGCAAGCAATGTCAAAAGCACGCTGTCTGACACAAGGCGCCGCCAGAAGAGCTGCGATCCATATACAGCCCGTGGCCTTTTCACACCTGGGGGATTGACATCCTAGGTCCGTTCCCACTGGCGATAAGGCAGATGAAGTATTTGATCGTTGCCATCGAGTACTTCACCAAGTGGATAGAGGCAGAGCCTGTGGCACAGATCACTGCGCACAAGGTGCAACACTTTGTGTGGAAGAACATTGTGTGTCGCTTTGGCGTACCTAGGCGGCTGATATCCGATAATGGAACCTAGTTTGCCAGTCAGCAGTTGAGAAATCTGTGCGCTGAGTTAGGCATCAAGCAAGTGTTCGCATCAGTCGAACACCCCCAGACCAACGGGCAAGTAGAGTCAGCAAACAGAGTTTTGCTGAGGGGGCTAAAGAGGAGGTTAGAGAAGGCAAAAGGGGCGTGGGCGGAGGAAGTACCAAGGATCGTATGGGCATACCACACCACGCCCCAATCTTCTACCATGGAGACGCCTTTCAGTTTGGTGTATGGGTCGGATGCGATGATCCCGGTAGGAATACACGAAAGCTCGCCACACTTTCAAAACTTTGTGGTTGAAGAATCCAACGAAGAAAGGCGGGTAAACCTGGATCTACTCGAAGAAGCCAGGGAGGAAGCCAGAATAAAAGCCCAAGCAGTAAAGAGAAGAGTAGAGCGGCAATATAGCTCTAAGGTAAAGCCGCGACAGTTTCAGATTGGCGACCTAGTTATGAGGAAAGCCCACCCGTACGAGCTGGAGAATAAGCTGTCTCCCAAGTGGACCGGACCCTTCAGAGTTACCGAGGCTAAGGGCAACGGTTCGTACAACCTAGAGACCTTGGAAGGGGGTCCCATCCCGCGCAGTTGGAATGCAGCCAACTTGAAGTTTTATTTTAGTTGACTTATGTAAATAGTGATGTAACAGTCTTGTTAAAGGGGACGTTCTTTTTCCCCTCCCGGGGTCTTTTAATGAGGTCACCCAAATATAAGAAAAAATAGTTTGAGAAAAAAAACCCTTGCCTTGGTTTTCAGTCTTTATCTTTTCCCCGTTTGAAGCGGCGATAGGCGTCGCCAGTAAAGAAGGCGTCACCAAGAAAGAAGGCGTCGCCAAGAACGAAGGCGTGGCCAAAGAAGAAGGGTGTCGCCAAGAAGAAGGCGTCGGCAAGAAGAAAGCGTCGCCAAGAACGAAGGCGTCGCCAAAGAAGAAAGCCTCGCCAAGGTGCAAGGCGTCGCCCAAGCGCAGGCGCCGCTAAGAAACATGACGGAGGAAAAACGCACAATATATGAGGTGTATGCAAAGGTAAAGCGGCATTACGGAAACATGGTATAGTAGAATTCAATTCACAAGTAGCGTTCGATACAAATGGGAGTAATGCGAATACGACAAACATTACAAGCCCTGTGCCCATGCAAAAAACACAAACGAACCATTCTTCAGTGGCCGCCGGAGTCAGCACGGGAGGAAGACGAAGCCCCGCTCTCAGTCCGCAGTGCCCGGGTAAGTCGTGACCTCCGCTCTTGGTTTATCTTCGAACCTGCACCAAGGGAGATGAACGTGTCAGAGACACCATGAAGCGAAACACACACAGATAGAAAGCAACAAAGGCGGAAGTTTCTAAGGCATTGACTCATACATATATACTTCTCAAGGGTTCCAGGGTTGAACTCCAAATTGATCAAGGTGGCGGAGTCAAAACCTCCCGCCTCAGCAAGAATCCAGCAAACCACCTGGACATTCGGGGCTAGCTTCTTGAAGGGTTTGGATTTGAGGGCCCTCGTCTCCCTCACCCAGTATAGTGGAAAACCATCTAGGGCGGAGGGAACGAGATCGGAGCAATAGATCTTCAAGAACCTGCCCTTCCACCCAGTGAATGAGTTTTGGAAAGGGGTCAGGAGAACCCTGCCAGGAACGTTACTGAGGGTCACCCAGAGGTTATTCCTTTGCCTCTTCACCTCAAAGAAGTGAAGAAAGATATCAACCGAGGGTGCACCACCCAGAAACCCGAAAAGGATGTTAAAGGCCTTGACGAAAGCTTAGCTATTGGGATATAACTGGGCCGGAGCAGCATTGATCTCCGTTAGCAGTTCCTTCTCAAACCTGGAGAAGGGCAGGCGCACGCCGATGGTCTTGAAAACCACCTAATAGAAATAAAAGAAGGGGACCCCGTCGTTGGCCCGTTAGTCTCCGCATACTGGCTCCCCTAGAGCGCAAGGGAGCACAGCGATATCGTCATCGTGCCTCTTCGCGAAGGTACGGTGATTATAGGAGCATGAATCCCCTTTGTGTTCCCTTATGGCCCTGGTGGAGAGTAAGCATGAGCATTCATCAAGAAGCTCGCTCGAAGCCCAAGTATACAGGTCCTTGGGGTTGATCCTGGGGGAGGAACACGAGAAGACATGCTTGAACAGAATCTGGAAGGTTTGAAGGCGAGTGGCCCACTGGTAACGCAAGGGTAAAACGCTGGTTGGAACGAACACTAGAAAAACTCTTCGCGGGGAGAGAAAGGGTGCAAGTAGGTCACGAAAAGCGCAGAAATGATGAGGATAGTTTCATGATTTCGAAGGGCTAAATATTGCGGTTAGAGCGCCAAACGACGCAAGTGTAAGTGTTGCAGTTATAGCACCGTGCGATCGAGCCACGTGGCGGAAGATTGGAGGATGACCCTGGCACCACTGGTTAACACTCAGAAAACGTCGTATCGACAGAATGCCCGAGGGTACGATGTGCCGTCGAAAGTGGGTCAGAGGCACAGTAGATGTCAGGACCAAGTCAAGGGGCTGAACGTCCCATCAACCATACGAGAAGCGCCACGTGGATAGCATAGGCGAAACCTTGAGCTCTTCGCTATCCCCAGGCGTCGACCAGGACCAAGGTTAAAGTCAATGTCAAGGTAAAGTTAACGCCCTTGGGCGACGCCAGCATGAGACGCCCGAGGCGTCACCAGGAAAGGCGCAGAGGGCGACGCTAGCATGAGACGTTGCGAGCATCGCCAACCCGAGTATCAGCAGTGCCGCCTCCCCGATACCCACAGGTAGGAAAGACTGTGGAGGGAGATGAAATCGAAGAAGTCGAAACTAGTTACTAACGGCGTCGCCTCCCCGATACCCACAGGTAGGAAAGACTGTGGAGGGAGACGAGATCGCCAAACGCCAGTGGACCGCTGGCAGGGTTGTTCCCCCGATACCCATGGGAAGGAAAGACCATGGAGGGAACGACCCCCCCCCCCCCAAGAGCACTCGGCGTTTTTGGACACCCTGGGACGATACGGCGTTGCTGTAGCAGGCCTCTCCTTAGGTGTGGGCGCCGGGCACCAAGGATCAAGGGACGGAGCGCTTTGGTGTTTGAGACACCCCATGGACGATACGGCTCCGTTAGGCAAGCCTCTCCATGGGCGTAGGCATCAACGCGTAACCTTATTCCAAGTGTTTGGGACACAGAGTAGGTCTCAACTTTCGCGTTGCAGCAATGGTAAAGTCATTGACGCCTTCACGAAGTACAGGCGCCAGACATACAGGGTCGCCCAACGCAGCGAAAGAAATGGGTAAAGTACAGGCAAAACAATCGAAGCACGTGAAGGCAAAAAACGAGGGTGAAATCATACAGGCGGAATTCGATAACTACAAGGTACAAAATTGTCATGCAAAACCCACAAATCTGACGAAAGTGCAAACAGTTCAAAGAATTACAAGCTTATCAAAGAGGGTCAAAAACAAGTGTAAAGTGTGAAGGAGAAAGGTGGCGGTTGAGGGCGGCAGTTCAATCATCCATCTCCAAGGGCACGACCTTCCCGTCAACGATGTGATGAGTGGAATCACAGTTGGAAACGTCGATTCCTGGGTTCTCACAGACGGCCTGGGCTAGAGCCTCTTTGAACCCCTCCTCGAAGGTACCCGCCATGTCGTTGATGAGGGTCTTCTTATCCTTCTCCAGCTCCTCGATGATGGCGTCCCCCGAAGTCACCTGTTTCTCCAAAGCTTCCTTCTCCACACGAAGCCGGCTGACCTCGACCTACAGTTTATCATAGTCAACCTGGAGAAGGCCCATAGCTTTGGCCTGGGTAGCCATCTCCCCCTCCATCCGCTCCAGTTTGTTAGCTTGCTCGCAGCATCGGCTCTTCAAGACCTTTTGAACTTCATCGTAACCTTCGACCATGCCCTGGAGGCCTGTTACTTGGACATGAAGAGTGACTTCCTGAGTGTAGGAGTCAACATGTAGCTCCACCGCCTCTGCCAGTTGTTTTTTAGCCTCTTCCTTGGCCTCTTGCGCCTGCTTCAGGGTGGTTTGGTAAGCTTTGTTTTGGCATCCCAAAGTTTTCTTTTCCTGCTCCAGGGCAGCTACCCTTGTTTCCAAGGCCTGGAGGGTTTGAGTCTACAGAACAGCGTTTCTAGCTTGGGCGCGCCATTCAAGAGCCACCGCCAAGAAGGCTCCCAAGTAGAAGGGCGTTCCCTCCTTCCTGTCGGAGCCTTCTGGCATTGATCCACCGCTGAAGCCCCTCATCAGATGCATGATTGGAGAAGGGATGGCAATAAGATCGGGGGCGGCGGCAACGGAGGCGGGAGAAGCAGAGACCCCTGCCGGTGGCGGGGGTGGAGCAGATTCGGCACCTTCACCTGTTTCCTCTTGGACCATTGTGGGGGGAAGAGAAGTAGCACTTGGAGGGTTGTCCCTGAAGGAATCCTCTCCCTGGGGCGATGCCGCTGGTAGGAGGGGAACCCTCGGAGCCTTCCTCCTCTTGAAAGGTGCCACGCCATCAGAGTCCTCATCATCGGATATAATCTCCATGACCCGTTTTCCTTTGTCAAGGGGGGTTGGAGCCGGTGATGAAGCCACGGCCAGAGGGACGGCGGCGATGGGTGGAGGAGAACCGGGAGTCTGAAGCGCCTCGGGGCTGTGTGGAGATGGTGAAGATGAGCCTAGTGGGGCTTCGGTAGTGGTCGGTGGTGGCAGAGGCAGGGTCGATGAGGGGTTTGGGTCAGCAGCAGGGGCGGAGGAGGCGCCAGCTTTGGCAGCACGAGCGGCCTTCATCGCTTTTGCCAGAATCATCCTTTTGGAGGCATCCATCACCGATCCTACATTCAGATAAACCAAATAGCAGAACTCAAAGCCAAAGCGATTATACAAACCCACAAAACGCGTAGATGAATGAGACATAAGTCACATGGCACAATGGAAAACAGGTGGAAGAGGCCAGGGGAACAAACATTAAGTAGTAAAGTACAGATAACAAAAGATAGTAAGAGAGGAGTCTCCCTACCAAAGTAGGTGGTCATGGAGTGGGCGTTGTATTCGCTCGCGATGAGTTTCAGCGTATCGAAGACAATTCCCAGGCCAGCCAAGGCCTTGCATACCTCCCTATCAGCAGGGGATAACTCATCCAGGGCCTTGGCCCTGAGTAGCTTGGGGTGCTTCGTCCAGTACAGGGGAAAGTCGTCTAAGGCTGTGGGGTCGTGCTTGCCGCAGCACACCCTAAAGAATTTTCCTTTCCAGTTTTTGTAGGAGTTCTGGAAGAGGGAGAGAAGGATCCTACTCGCGATCCCGGAGAAGCTTACCCAAAAGCTTTTCCCCTGTTTCTTCACCTCGAAGAAATGCAAGAAGACATCCACAAAGGGAAGGATGCCCAGGTACCCGCAGAGAATTTGAAAACCCCTTACAAATGCCCAGCTGTTGGGGTGGAGTTGGGCGGTGGCTGTGTTAATCTCGGTGAGAAGTTCCCTTACGAAGGGCGTGAATGAGAGGCGCACCTCGACGCGTTTAAATACCGTCTGGTACATGAAGAAGAAAGGATCCCCTTTTCTGGGTCTGTCATCCACGCAGACAGGTTCCCCAGGTCTGCCGGGACGAACAGAGATGTGCGCGTCATGGGTGCGGCAGAAAGCATTAAAATTGTACAAGTGAGGATCCCCGCGATGATTCTCCAGGTCCTGAATGGTTGTCAGGGTGCTACATTCGCTCAAGAGCTCGTCGGGGGCCCATGAATAGAAGGCTTTATAGTTGGACTTGGGGGTCTTGGGGGGAGAACCAGACTTTGAGTTCGGGCGCGTCATGATGTTAATAAATAGCTGGAGAAAGAAGAAAGGAAAAGGGTTTTAACAAGTGATGCCAAGACAGAAAAGGGGGTAAAACCCCAGGAAATGCCACCCACGCGAGAAAACCCAGAAAGAAGGAGAAGGGAACGAAGAAGAAAGGAGAAACGGAAGAACACAGTAATGCATAAACGCAAACAGTCCCAGGCAGTTCAATACACAGTGATGCAATGCGACGAAGAAGAAGAGTCGTGGAGATGCAAAAATCATACATTTGATGTCAAAGTGAGGGAGGAAGGAGAGCATAAAGGAAAGAGCAGAAGTTGCAGAGAAAAGGCTTGAAGGCGATGAACAGTGCGGAGATGCAGAGAGAATGGATGAAACAGTGGTGTGAGCGCAGGGTTTGGGGTAACTTGAACGTTACATTTGCAACCCAAGAGGCGCTAATTAGGAGCCGTGAGATCATGCCGCGTGTCAAAGGATTAAGAGCCCAAGGGGAGCGCATGGGACTCTGGAGGCTGGCCGTGTGATGAGCCACGTGGCGCACGATTAAGCGTAGCCCCAAAAGGTGTTACTTTCCCCGCCTCAGAGGATGTCCAATAAGCCATTAAGAGCGCCCCTATGGTTCAGAGAGTGTCACGTCAATAATTCGAGAATTGTTGAGTCAGCAGGGAATGACACGTCATCAGGGTGACACGTGGACGGCGTGGGCGAGGCCTTAGTCTTTGTGCTGAAGACAAGTCTTCGGCTTAAGACTAGGGGGCTTGTGTACCGTCCCGTATCCGGGCGTTGACAAAGTCAAGGTCAAAGTCAACATCTCGACTCAAAGTCAACATAAGGCGACGCCTAGGTGAAGAGACGCCAAGTGCCAGCGTCGCCAAGAGGAAGCGTCGCCAAGGCAAGGCGTCGCCTAGGTGAAGGCGTCACCCAACCAGGGCGTCGCCAAGATCAAATATCACTAAGGCAAGGCAATCACAGTGTGGTTCCCCGATACCCATGGGTAGGAAAGACCATGGAGGGAGCGACGCCGTGGGAAGGCCTCAGGTCCCGATAAATCCGGGGTAGTGATAAAGAGAAGAGAAAGGTGGCTTCGAGGCCATAGTGATAGCACCAGTCTAGGGCAACCTGACTCGTGAAGTACCCCTGTCGCCCCAGAGACGCCTTTGGGACAGATACGACTCAAGAGGAGGGTCACGCCCAGGGTAGCCAGGCGCAGGGTACAAGAGGAAGGCAGATACGCTCTCAAAGTGAGTGACTAGATGATTGGGGGCATGAGTTGGCACCCAAAAAGTCACCCCTTGCACAATAGCACTCCCAGGCAGGAGGACTCACACGAAGAAACGCCTCCAGATGGGGTCATGGCGCTGTGAGGCCCTCCACGTGTACAACAGCCAGGTCAGAATAGAAACACCATTTAGCCAGGTACCAGGTAATTAAAGTCATTTAATACAGTTTCCGTTTCGAGCGTTTAAGGTACTATAAAGGCTCCCAAGCGTTTCAACGTCTTAAATGCACTACATTTTCTAATTAAATGCGCTAATTAAATGCGCTACGTTTTCTGATTAAAGGCGCTTTAAGGCGCTTTAAATGATAGGGTAGTTTAAATAGAGCTTTGAATGTTGGAAAGGGGGTTCAAACTTTTGGCAAATTTTCCAGAAACTCTCTAGTTGCTAGCTCGAGCCTTGAGGTTACGTACAAGGGACTGGGGAAAGATCTTTGCCAGAACGAGAAAATATACACTAGACACAGTTCCTTTTTACCACCTTCAGAGTGCCATACATGGTGCTCCGATACGGAGGTGCATAGTTTTTGGTGTTTCTTGCTAGCTGACTTGAGCGTCGGAGTGCAAACGGCCGCTAGGGCGCCCTTTTGTCCTTCTTTGCAGGAATCCACAGGTAACCAGTGGGAAGGAGTCCCTAGCTGACGGTTGAGGTCGCGCACGAAGACGTCCCAGGTCAACCGGACGGAACATGAATTAAGGAATTAACGGAAGTAGGACGTTGTCTGAGTAAAAAACATGAGGGTTTAGTTAAAGTAGTAAAATGCAAGGAAAGGAAACCCATTTGTTGTGACGAGTCATTGGACTCTGAGGGTCCATTCTATTTTTTCTATGCCACATTCTTTAAAAAGGTCCTACTCCGTCTACCCTGGTCCATTTTCGAAAAGGAATTATTGAACAAGCTAAAACTAGCTCCTGCCCAGCTACACCCGAATAGCTGGGTATTCATCCGAGGTTTTATAATTTTGTGTTCTTAGGTCAGCATTTCATCGAATGTGGAGGTCTTCCAATATTTTTTTGAAGTCAAACACTCTGGTAGCCAACTATGGGTCACTCTAAATGGTGCCCCTGCGAGAGGTTTACTTACCCTCTTCCAATCGTCCTAAAATATTTCAAAGGTCGATTTCTCAAAATTCGAGCTTTGGCAGGAGAGTCGTCCCTAATGGATGACTTTCCTTTGTATTGGACGCCCAACCCTGGGTTCCAGAATGCTCGACACTTGGAAGATCTGCCCCAAAAGGACCAAGGAATTTGCGAATTTTTTATAAGTTTGAAAGTCGTCTTTGATACCTCGACATTGTTGTCTAAAGAATATCTTTTTGGTGCCCTTAAAGCCTATACAAGTACTTCTCCTATCTTACCTTTGACGAAAAAACTTAAATCATAACCACTAAGCATTTATTCGTTTTAAACAAGATGTCGCTCAATCCTACCTTGTTGGTTTTGAGGCTGCTTTGGAGCAAGCAACGGTCGTCCATCCCACCATAGACCTTTCAACGCTAGACCTGAGCAAGACCGTGGTCAACGGAAAACTAGTGAAGGATTAATTTAAACTTATGAATTGTATTTATTTTTATTTTCCCAAACCTATTAAACACTTAATCTCTTCACCAAAGTTTATGTAGCGTTTTTTAGACGATTCTGAGCATGTTATTTATTTTGACATCAAAGATTTTACTTATAGTGCATGAACGTGTATCTAAATGCTTTACAATATAAAATGATTTTCACCTAAACACAACGTGTCTAGCATGTTACCGCATCGTTAACTCATATAAGGTTGTGGCGTCTGAACATGCAGATTGGAAGAATGTTTTTTAATCTAACTGACCTCACACCCCGAACACGACAGAATTAGCATAACAGAGTAATGCTAATTTAGGTGAAACTAAACATAGAGAGCAGTAAAACTTTTTCTTAACGGAGAGACTAAACTTTTGATGAATGACATCCTCATGGTTAGGACAACCTTCCACTTCAACTTGACTTGTACCCTCTTTTTGTTTGGGCATTGACAACAAAGTTTTATTTCACGAGTCCGGTAAGGGACATGACATCACGAATTCTTTGGATCGCTTTAAGCTCGGTTCTAGTCGAGCTATCATGGCCTCCAAACTAGGTTTTCTTATAGCGTGAGTACTGCATCTATTTCATGATGCCTTACCTCGCAAGGCGCCTACTCGGCTAGTTGTATCTACCCTGAGCTTGGTTGTCTTATCGTGTGCTATCTCGGATAATTCACCTATTTAATGAATACTTATCACAAGGCACCTATGCTTGGGTAGTCGTGCTTACACGAGTTAGGTCGTCTTACCATGTGCCAAATCAAATTGTTCCGTCCGGTTGACCTGGGACTTCTTCGTGCGCAACCTCAACCGTCAGCTAGGGACTCTTTCCCACTGGATACCTGTGGATTCATGCAAAGAAGGACAAAAGGGCACCCTAGCAGCCGTTTGCACTCTGACGCTCAAGTCAGCCAACAAGAAACACCAAAAACTAAGCACCTCCGTATCGGAGCACCGCGTATGGTACCCTGAAGGTGGCAAAAAGGAAAACTATGTCTAGTGTATATTTTCTCCCTCTGGCAAAGATCTTTCCCCAGTCCCTTGTACGTAACCTCAAGGCTCGAGCAAGTAACTAGAGAGTTTCTGGAAAATTTGCCAAAAGTTCGAACCCCGTTTCTAACATTCAAAGCGCTATTTAAGCTACTCCCGCATTCAAAGCGCCTTAAAGCGCATTTAATTATAAAACGTAGCGCATTTAAGACGTTTAAAACGCTTAGGAGCATTTATAGTACCTTAAACGCTCGAAACGGAAACTGTATTAAATAACTTTAATTACCTTGTACCTGACAAAATGGCGTTTCTATTCTGATCTGACTGTTGTACACGTGGAGGGCCTCACAGTGCCGTGACCCCATCTGGGGGCATTTCTTCGTGTGAGTCCTCCTACCTGGGAGTGCATCTGCGCTAGAGGTGACTTTTTGGGTGTCAACTCATACCCCCAAACATCTAGTCACTCACTTTGAGAGCGTATTTGTCTTCCTCTCGTACCCTGCACCTGGCTACCCTGGGCGTGACCCTCCTCTTGAGTCGTATCTATCCCAAGGGCGTCTCGGGGGCGGCAGGGGCACTTCACGAGTCAGGCTACCCTACACTGGCGCTATCACTATGGCCTTGAAGCCACCTTTCTCTTCTCTTTATTACTACCTCGGATTATCGAGATTTGAGGCCTTCCCACGGCGTCGCTCCCTCCATGGTCCTTCCTACCCATGGGTATCGGGGAGCCACACTGTGATCGCCTTGCCTTTGTGACATTTGACCTTGGCGACGCCCTGGTTGGGCGACGCCTTAACTGGGCGATGCCTTAACTAGGCGTCGTCTTGACCTTGGCGACGCTGGCACTTGGCGTCTCTTCACCTAGGCGACGCCTTATGTTGACTTTGACCCACGACGTTGACTTTGACCTTGACTTTGTCAACGCCCGGATACGAGACGGTACACAAGCCCCCCAGTCTTAAGCTGAAGACTTGTCTTCAGCGCAAAGACTAAGGCCTCGCCCACGCCGTCCACGTGTCACCCTGGTGACATGTCATTCCCTGCTGACTCAACACTTCTCGAATCATTGACGTGACACTCTCTGAACCATAGGGGTGCCCTTAATGGCTGATTGGACATCCTCTGAAGCAGGGAAAGTAACACCTTTTGGGGCCACGCTTAATCACTTGCCACGTGGCTCATCACACGGTCAGCCTCTAAAGTCCCTTGCGCTCCCCTTGAGCGCTTCATCCTTTGACACGCGGCACGATCACACGGTCCCCAATTAGCGCCTCTTGGGTTGCAAATGTAACGTTCAAGTTACCCAAAACTCCGCGCTCAAACCACTGTTTTATCCATTCTCTCTGCATTTCTGCACTGTTCATCGTCTTCGAGCCTTTCATCTGCAATCACTGCTCCCTCCTTCGCACTTCCCTTCCCTCCACACCTCGACACCAAAGGTATGATTTTCCATCTCCATTACTCTTCCTCTTCATTGCACTGCATCGCTGCGTATTGAACTGCCTGGGACTGTTTATGTTTCTGCATTTTTGTGTTCTTCCGCTCCTCCGTTCTTCTCCGTTCCCTTCTCCTTCTTTCTGGGTTTTCTCGCGTGGGTGGCATTTTTCTAGGGTTTTATCCCATTTTCTGCCTTGGCATCACTTGTTAAACCCCTTTTCCTTTCCTCTATCTCCAGTTATTTATCCGCACCATGGTGCGCCCAAACTCAAAGTCTGGTTCTCCCCCCAAGACTCCCAAGACCAACTATAAAGCCTTCTACTCATGGGCCCCCGACGAGCTTTTAAGCGAGTGCACCACTCTGACGACCATGAAAGACTTGGAGAACCATCGCGGTGATCCCAACCTGTACAATTTTAATGCTTTTTTCCGCACCCATGATGCGCATATTTCCGTCCGTCCCGGCAGGCCTGGGAAACCCGTTTGCATAGACGACACACCTAGGAAGGGGAACCCTTTCTTTTTCATGTACCAAACGGTATTTAAACGCATTGGGGTGCGCCTGCCGTTCACGCCCTTCGAGAGGGAACTCCTCACAGAGATCAACACAGCCCCCGCCCAGCTCCACCCCAACAGCTGGGCATTCGTAAGGGGTTTTCAAATTCTTTGCGGACATCTAGGCATCCTTCCCTCTGTGGATGCCTTCTTGCATTTCTTGGAGGTGAAGAAACAGGGGAAAAGCTTTTGGGTAAGCTTCTCCGGGATCGCATGTAGGATCCTTCTCTCTCTCTTCCAGAACTCCTACAAAAGCTGGAAGGGAAAATTCTTCAGGGTGTGCTGCGCCAAGCACGACCCCACAGCCTTGGACGGCTTCCCCCTGTACTGGACGGAACATCCCAAGCTGCTCAGGGTAAGGCCCTGGATGAGCTATCCCCTGCTGATAGGGAGGTATGCAAGGCTTTGGCTGCCCTGGGAATTGTCTTCGATACGCTGAAACTCATCGCGAGCGAATACAACGCCCACTCCCTGACCACCTACTTTGGTAGGGAGACTCCTCTCTTACTGTCCTTTGTTATTTGTATTTTACTGTTTCACGTTTGCTCTACTAGCTTCTTCCACCTGTTTTTCTTTGTGCTATGTGCCTTATGTCTCATTCGTCCACGCGTTTGTGGGTTTGTATAACTGCTTTGGCTTTAACTTCTGCTATTTGGTTTATCTGAATGTAGGATCGGTGATGGATGCCTCCAAAAGGATGGTTTTGGCGAAAGCGATGAAGGCCGCTCGCGCTGCCAAGGCTGGCGCCTCCTCCGCCCCTGCTGCTGACCCAAACCCCTCACCAACCCTGCCTTTACCACCACCAACCACTACCGAAGCCCCACTAGGCTCATCTTCACCATCCTCACATAGCCCCCAAGCGCTTCCAACACCCGGCTTTCCCCCGCCCATTGATGCAGTCCCACTGGCTGTGGCTTCATCACCTGCTCCAACCCCCCTTGACAAAGGAAAAAGGGTGGTTGAGATTATCTCCGATGACGAAGACTCTGACGGTGGGCTAGTCTTCAAGAGGAGAAAAGCTGCTAGGGCTCCCATTCTGTCGGCGGCGTCGCCCCAGGGAGGGAATTCCTTCAGGGACAACCCACCAAATGCTACCTCTCTCCCTCCCACAATGGTCCAAGAGGAAACAAGCGAAGGGCCGAATTTGCTCCACCCCCACCATCGGCAGAGGTCTCCGTTGCTCCCGCCTCTGTCGCCGCCGCCCCAGATCTTATTGCCATTCCTCCTCCAATTATGCATCTGATGAGGGGCTTCAGTGGGGGATCGGTGCCAGAGGGCTCCGACAGGAAGGAGGGAATGCCCTTCTACTTGGGAGCCTTCTTGGCAGTGGCCCTTCAATGGCGTACCCAGGCTAGAAACGTTGTTTTGCAGACTCAAACCCTCCAGGCCTTGGAAACAAGGGTAGCTGCCCTGGATGAGGAAAAGAAAACTCTGGGATGCCAAAACGAGGCCTACCAAACCACTCTGAAGCAGGCGCAAGAGGCCAAGGAAGAGGCTGAAAAACAACTGGCAGAGGCGGTGGAGCTTCAGGCTGACTCCTACGCTCGGGAAGTCACTCTTCAAGTCCAAGTAACAGGCCTCTAGGGCATGGTCGAAGCTTACGAGGAAGTTCAAAAGGACTTGAAGAGCCGATGGTGCGAGCAAGCTGACAAACTGGAGCGGATGGAGTGGGAGATGGCTACTCAGGCCAAAGCTATGGGCCTTCTCCAGGTTGACTACGACAAACTGCAGGTCGAGGTCAGCCGGCTCCGTGTGGAGAAGGAAGCTTTGGAGAAACAGGTAGCTTCTGGGGACGCCATCATCGAGGAGTTAGAGAAGGATAAGAAGACCCTCATCAACGACATGGCGGGTACCTACGAGGAGGGGTTCAAAGAGGCTCTAGCCCAGGCCGTCTGTGAGAACCCGGGAATTGACGTTTCCAACTATGATTCCACTCATCACATCGTTGACGGGAAGGTCGTGCCCTTGGAGATGGATGACTGAACTGCCGCCCTCAACCGCCACCTTTCTCCTTTACACTTTACACTTGTTTTTGACCCTCTTTGATAAACTTGTAATTCTTTGAACTGTTTGCACTTTCGTCACAACTGTGGGTTTTGCATGACGATTTTTGTACCTTGGAGTTATCGAATTCCGCCTGTATGATTTTACCCTCGTTTTTTGCCTTCACGTGCTTCGATTGTTTTGCCTGTACTCTACCCGTTTCTTTCGCTGCGTTGGGCGACCTTGTAATTCCGACGCCTGTACTTCGTGAAGGCGTCAGTGGCTTTACAATTGCCGCAACGTGAAAGTTGAGACCTACTCTGGGTCCTAAACACTTGGGATAAGGTCACGCGTCGATGCCCACGCCCATGGAGAGGCTTGCCTAACGGAGCCGTATCGTCCATGGGGTGTCTCAAACACCAAAGCGATTCGTCCCTTGATTCTTGGTGTCCGGCGCCCATGCCTAAGGAGAGGCCTGCTACAGCAGCATCGTATCGTCCCAGGGTGTCCAAAAACGCCGAGTGCTCTGGGGGGGGGGGTCGTTCCCTCCATGGTCTTTCCTTCCCAAGGGTATCGGGGAACAACCCTGCCAGCGGTCCACTGGCGTTTGGCGATCTCGTCTCCCTCCACAGTCTTTCCTACCTGTGGGTATCGGGGAGGCGACGCCGCTAGTAACTAGTTTTGACTTCTTCGATTTCATCTCCCTCCACAGTCTTTCCTACCTGTGGGTATCGGGGAGGCGGCACTGCTGATACTTGGGTTGGCGACGCCCGCAACGTCTCATGTTGGCGTCGCCCTCTGCGCCTTTCCTAGCGACACCTTGGGCGTCTCATGCTGGCGTCGCCCAGGGGCGTTAACTTTACCTTGGTATTGACTTTAACCTTGGTCCTGGTCAACGCCTGGGGATAGCGAAGAGCTCAAGGTTTCGCCTGCGCTATGCACGTGGCGTTTCTCGTATGGCTGATGGGACGTTCAGCCGCTTGACTTGGTCCTGACATTTACTGTGCCTCTGACCCAGTCTCGACGGCGCATCGTACCCTCGGGCATTCTGTCGATACGACGTTTTCTGAGTGTTAACCAGTGGTGCCAGGGTCATCCTCCCATCCTCTGCCACGTGGCTCGATCGCCCGGTGCATCCATTTGCGTCGTTTGGCGCTATAACTGCAACACTTCTATTTGCGTTGTTTGGCGCTCTAACCGCAATATTTAGCTCTTCAAAATCTTGAAACTATCCTCATCATTTCTGCGCTTTTCGTGACCTACTTGCACTCTTTCTCTCCTCGCGAAGAGTTCTTCTAGTGTTCGTTCCAACCAGCGTTTTATCCTTGCGTTACCAGTGGGTCACTCACCTCCAAACCTCCTAGATTCTGTTCAGGCATGTCTTCTCGTGTTCCTCCCCCCAGGGTCAACCCCAAGGACCTATATACTTGGGCCTCGAGCGAGCTTCTTGACGAATGCTCATGCTTACTCTCCACCAGGGCCATAAGGGAACACAAAGGGGATTCATGCTCCTATAATCACCATGCCTTCGCGAAGAGGCACGACGACGATATTGATGTGCTCCCTTGCACTCTAGGGGAGCCAGTATGCGAAGACGAACAGGCCAACGACGGGGTCCCCTTCTTTTATTTCTATCAGGTGGTTTTCAAGACCATCGGCGTGCGCCTGCCCTTCTCCAGGTTTGAGAAGGAACTGCTGACAGAGATCAATGTTGCTCCGGCCCAGTTATATCCCAATAGCTGGGCTTTCGTCAAGGCCTTTGACATCCTTTGGCCATTCCTGTCAAAGTGCTCATGAAGAGCTTGCATCTTGCGGCGTCAGAGCCGCCCACTAACACCATTTGTGTGTGGAACGCAGTGAGATGCGCCTCGGGGTCCTCCATCCCGGTGAAAATCGCCTTGGGCCCCGCGAAGGTGTTAGGGACCGCCGCATCTAGGATCTCCTGCGATAAGGGAGTGGAAAACTCCCTTGGTGGGGTGAGATGCTCCATCTCTTCGTTCTCCCGTTGCCCCTGTTCCTCAGACCCCGACGCAACTCCTCATTAACGCGACGGAGCTCTTCGTTCCTCACATGCGAGGCGTCGAGATCCGCCTGCATGCGTTCTTGTTCTATCTTTGACTCTCCCATATCATCCTGCAGCCCCCTCATTATCTCTAGCACCTGCTGCATGGACATTTCTTCTCCCGTAGCGCGTGCGGTAGCTCGTCTAGTGGTGGCCATTCTTCACTGTTTTCTTGATCGTTATCGTGACCTGATAGATCTTTTCAAACTTGCGATGGGACCAATGTTTTATATCGGCCCCACGGTGGGCGCCAAATGTTCCGTCCCGTTGACCTGGGACGTCTTCGTGCGCAACCTCAACCGTCAGCTAGGGACTCCTTCCCACTGGTTACCTGTGGATTCCTGCAAAGAAGGACAAAAGGGCGCCCTAGCGGCCGTTTGCACTCCGACGCTCAAGTCAGCCAGTAAGAAACACCAAAAACTAAGCACCTCCGTATCAGAGCACCGCGTATGGTACCCTGAAGGTGGCAAAAAGGAAAACTATGTCTAGTGTATATTTTCTCCCTCTGGCAAAGATCTTTCCCCAGTCCCTTGTACGTAACCTCAAGGCTCGAGCAAGCAACTAGAGAGTTTCTGGAAAATTTGCCAAAAGTTCGAACCCCGTTTCTAACATTCAAAGCGCTATTTAAGCTACTCCTGCATTCAAAGCGCCTTAAAGCGCATTTAATTATAAAACGTAGCGCATTTAAGACGTTTAAAACGCTTGGGAGCATTTATAGTACCTTAAACGCTCGAAACAGAAACTATATTAAATAACTTTAATTACCTTGTACCTGACAAAATGGTGTTTCTATTCTGACCTGGCTGTTGTACACGTGGAGGGCCTCACAGCGCCGTGAACCCATCTGGGGGCATTTCTTCGTGTGAGTCCTCCTACCTGGGAGTGCATCTGCGCTAGAGGTGACTTTTTGGGTGTGAACTCATACCCCCAAACATCTAGTCACTCACTTTGAGAGCGTATCTGCCTTCCTCTCGTACCCTGCACCTGGCTACCCTGGGCGTGACCCTCCTCTTGAGTCGTATCTATCCCAAGGGCGTCTCTGGGGCGGCAGGGGCACTTCACGAGTCAGGCTACCCTACACTGGCGCTATCACTATGGCCTTGAAGCCACCTTTCTCTTCTCTTTATTACTACCTCGGATTATCGAGATTTGAGGCCTTCCCACGGCGTCGCTCCCTCCATGGTCCTTCCTACCCATGGGTATCGGGGAGCCACACTGTGATCGCCTTGCCTTTGTGACATTTGACCTTGGCAACGCCCTGGTTGGGCGACGCCTTAACTGGGCGATGCCTTAACTAGGCGTCGCCTTGACCTTGGCGACGCTGGCACTTGGCGTCTCTTCACCTAGGCGACGCCTTATGTTGACTTTGACCTTGACTTTGTCAACGCCCGGATACGGGACGGTACACAAATAATTCATCAAATTAATTCATCTCACTGGGCGCCTATACTCGGGTAATCATATTTATACTTAGTTAGGTCATCTTACCATGCGGCATCTGCATAATTAAATTCGAGTTAGCTTATTTCATACATCATCTCCCAAGAACAAATTTATTACTACGTGACCTCGTTAAAAAACCCCTTTCGAGAGAAAAAGAGTGTCACCTTAAACAGCATTTCAATGGAAAATAATGGAAATCTAGGTATCTTAACTGAAATAAAACTTTATATTTTTCGCGTTCCACGTTCGTGGGATGCCTCCTCCTTCCGGGGTTTCCAGCTTATGTGCGTCGTTTCCTAGTACGTCGATTACGTTGAACGAGACGATCCACTTTCGGGACAACTTATTCTCAATCTGGTAGGGGTGGGCCTTCCTCATCACCATGTTGGCAACCTTGAACTGTAAAGGTTTCGTCTTGGTCTTGTGCTTTAGTTCCACCCTTCTCTTTAAGACTTCAAGTTTATACGGGCATGATCATGTACCTGTTCTAGCAAATCTTGACTCATTCTTTTTCCTTCGTTGGATTCTTCAACAACAAAACTGTGGAATCTAGGAGACTTCTCTTGTACTTCTACTGGTATCATGCCATCTGACCCATATACTAAATTGAACGGTGTCTCTTTCATTGTTGATTACGAGGTAGTGTGATAAGACCACAAAATTATTGGAATTTCTTCTGACCAATTTCCCTTCGCCTTTTCCAATCTCCTCTCAGTAGGACCCTATTGGCCGAATCAACCTACCCATTCGTTTGTGGGTGTTCTATCGAGGAGAATATCTACTTTATCCCGAGCTTTCTGCACATTTTTCCTAATTGTTGGCTACCAAATTGGGTCCCATTGTCGGATACTAATAGCCTTGGAATCCCAAAGCGGCACACAATATTTTTTCATACGAAATGTTGGACTTTGTGAGCAAATATTTGCGCAACTGGCTGGCTCAACTTCAATCCATTTAGTAAAGTACTCGATAGCGATGATGAGGTACTTCATCTCGCAGATGGCCAAAGGGAAAGGGCCCAAAATGTCTATTCCCCACGCATGGAAACGCCATGGGTTGTAAATCGATCACAACAGCGTGCTTCTAACATTGCTCATAGCGTTGGACATATCTCCCGCAATCTTCTTTCATTCTTGGCCAATAGTACCTTGCTCGGATGACTTTTAACGAGAGAGCCAGTCCACCAATGTGGCTGCCACAGACACCCTCATGAAGCTCGACCAGTATTCGGGTGCATTGGTCTCCACATACACAGGTGAGAAGTGGGTGAGTATATCCATTACAAAATAGGTTCCCGTCTATCAGGGTATATCTTCCTGCGTTCCTCTTGACAATCTTGGCCTCAGCGGGCTTGGCGGGAAGTAATCCACCGACTAGATATCGCTTATAAAGTGTTACCCAAGTATCTGTGGTGCTTATCTGCAAGACCTCAAAAGGTTCATCTTCAGGTAGCTCATGAATTGTTATTCTTGGGACTTTAAGGGTTTCTTGAACATTGATCGATGTTTTCTCCTATGATGTGGTTGTACTGGGCGATTTCAAGGTCTCCTGAATTACTGACCTTTGTCGACCTCCTTTCCCCGAGCTAGCTAACTTAGACAACAATTTGCTTGAGATTTTTTTTCTCTGGGAATGTGAACAAGATCGAATGTAGAGAAAACCTCTCTTAAGATCTTCACATACCTGAGGTATAAGGCCAGTTGAGGTTTTTAGCCTGATGCTCGCCTGTGACTTGCCCGGTTACGAGCAGTGAGTTGCTTTTCACCAACAAGCGTAAAGCTCCCAATTCCTTTGCCAACAATATTCCTGCTATCAAGGCCTCATACTTAGCTTGGTTGTTCTCGCCTTGAATGCAAACTTGAGGGCTAGTTCAATTAAGAGCCATTTGGTCCATCTAGAATGACTCCAACTTCGTTCCCTTGTTGGTTGGAGGACCCGTCAACCGAAAGGACCCATTGGAACTCATTAGGATCGGGCTAGGAGTCCTTGGATGAAAGTTATGCCATAAAGTCTGCATATAATGGACTTTTAATTGGCCCTTGTTGTTAGAATTATTGACCTTAACAAGAGGGGGGTGAATTGTTTAAAAAAAAAATTCGCAAATATTGGTTAAGAATGAAGATAAATGATGATTTACAGATCAAAGAATCAGATCAGCTAAGAAAACAAATTTATTAAAACTGTTATCAGAAAAACAATTTGTTGAAAATATGATTTAACCGATTGTTTATGGCAGCAGAGATGAAATCACAAGTCAAACATATTTTAAATGAGTGTGTGAGAGAGAGAGAGAGAAGATCACACAAACAAATATATTGGTTCACTCCTTACCAGAGCTACATCCAGTCTCCAGAAAACCACTGGGTATTCCACTAAGTAACCAACAACAAATTACAACACACCACAACCATAAAGAGGTGATATTGACCACTCAAGAACACACACCCTCTTTGATTTCTAACACACACAGCCAAAACAAACCTCTTACTTTGCAGATACCACAAATTGCACTTGATTATAGGAAATCACAGTTTCTCCAAATCCATTTTTTAACCAAAGCACAGTTCAAGGCATTCTTGCTTTCTTGAATCCAAACTTTCACAAAAATGTATTTTGAATCACTTTTCTCTCTTTTTTACAATAGGAAGGGTAATCCCAGTTTATAGCTCATCAAACTAGTCATTTTAATCACTTAAACATGAGCCAAAACAATTTGTAAATAACTGAAAACAAATATAACAAATTTATGAAAAGTTGTTTAAGAAATTCAAAAATCAACCGGTTGAAATGTTGATTTAACCGGTTGAATTGGTTTGACAGTTAAACCAACCAAAACCAAAGCAGTTCAAAAACCCTTCACACAGACTGAGGGAAAAACTGATTAAAACGAGATATCAACAGGTTATTTTTCACTTAGCTTTGAAAAACATTTTTCTTTTTAAAACTAGATTAATTCAATTGTGAATTTGCTGAAGAATGGTTCTAGCAAATTCTAAACTACCTAGAACTAAACCCTAAACACAACAACAAAGTCTTTAAGTTGTCTTCATGGATTTGGAGGCATCAAAACTTCATTTTCAACACTTGTGGTTCGTACTGTATGTCGAACTCGGACAACTCAACCACCCAACAGACCATTTGACCTACAATGGCAGGCTTTTGGAGAACCTTACAGATGGGCAGTGTTGTGTATCTCTTTCTTCCCTTAAACTCATTTAAATTCAGTTGTTATTGCTTTGCTGGTATAAACAACCGATTGTTTTTCTGGTGCTTTGCTGTTTTGTGCTTTATATCTTGGCTAACTGAATTTCTGATTGAGTTTCATACAATGGATTTTGTGCTAGCTGAAAAAAGTTTTCAAAAACCCCCTTTAAACAATTCACCCCCCCTCTCGTTTAAGGCCACATATTCTAATAATTGGCATCAAGAACTTGGTACTTGAAAAATACTCAAGTTTGATCCTAAAATCATTTTTCAATGGCTGAAAAACTACCTTTTGGAGAGGGTGCTTCAATTAACTGACCACCTTTGTTCTGTGGTTTGAATTATCAATTCAGGAAAGTTAGAATGAAAATCTTTCTTGAATCTCTTGATAAAGGAATTTGGGATGCAATTGAAAATGGCTCTTTTATTCCTAAATTTGAAAAGGATAGATCTTCTATTGAAAAACCTTGGTCCCAATGGACTGATGCTGAAAATAAAATGGCCAAGTTTGATTGTATTGCCAAGAATATCATAACATCTGCTTTGAACTCAGATGAATTTTTCAGGATATCACAATGTTCATCGGCCAAGGAGATGTGGGACACTTTGGATGTCACCTGATCCTGCCGGTTGACCTGAGTGCAAGAGTCTTGCCACGTTAAAGATCTCTCCTTCGGATCAGCTTCACACCACGTTGGCTTTTGCTCTTCACGTCTCAATTCCTCGCAAGAACCTGAAGAAAACAAAGTGGCGCCACTGTGGCCGATCGCGCTCCGACGCTCAAGTCAGCGAAAGAATCACCAAAAACTCAGAGAAAATATCTCAACTCAAGGAACCGTGCGTAGTGAATCTCAGTGTACTAGAAAGTATTCTGAAAGCCGTACCTCAAAAGTCTGTTAAGTGTTCCTTATATACCTGAGCTTTTTCTCTCTCCTGACGGTTAAACCTTCAGACACGTGGCTCACATCCAGCTGTACACGTGTCAACATCTGGAGCTTCCTCAACTTGAGCGTTACTTCTACTCTTTTCGCCATGCAACTAAGTTATCCATACAAGGAGTAACTTGGTGCACAGCTTTCCTTGGAGCGCGACCCTTTAAGTGACGAGTACTGGGTGCCACCACGTACACCATTCCTGTAGTCTCGCCTGTCGCCATCACGATCTGCTTCACTTGCACACCATGCACGCTCTGGGAAACTGTTCCCTCGACCCGACCTCTGGCTAGGGTGTGATCATCTGATGTCCTCATCCTCCGCTGCTACTTGACAACATATCGCTCGTCTTCCATACTTGTACCTCTTGGAAACCTTTAAATAAGCTTTCCTGATCATTCGGCGATGTGCCCCTCTCGGCGGTGTGTAAACCACCCGATCTCCTAGCACTCCCCGGCGATCTCTAACTACCTGATCTCCTAGTACTCTCATACGGTGACTGTGGCGCAACTCTGGTGCCCGCCGGTTACGCATACTTGAGATCGGAGAACGCCAATTCATCGATCGGCGACTATACTAACTTCCCGATTTACTTCCCTTCTATCGGCCAGGTGTCCCGTTCAACACGCCTATATTGTCGCTTGTTGCCACGTCATCACTCCTGATGACCTGATCGGTACACAAGCCCCCCAGTCTTAAGCTGAGACTTGACCAGCGAAAAGACTAAGAAGTTAAATCATCGTCGACCTACGTGGCCCTTTTACGGACTTTCGTACATTCGTACTCCTCTGCTTTTCTGACGCTTCACCAACCCCTTTTTTGATCAAGCGACACGTGGCTTCATCAACGGTTGTTTTTAATCGTCGTTTGCGCTTCCTACAACGTTCGAAACCCTTAAACCCTTCGCGCTATTCACTGTTTCATTATCTTTCTTCATCTTCAAGCATTCTGAACACTCTCTCTGCGAACTACGAAACCTTCGTCTCCCTCAATCTTCAACTTCCTTCAACACTCATATGATCATCAAAAGGTAACTCTTTTACTCCTTCTACTGATGTTTGTTGCATTTTAATCGACTTGCATCATCCATTAACTGTCTGGAGAATACGTTGTGGGTTGTTTCTCTTTTTCTCGTAACTTAGAGTTTCGTTCCTGATAACATCTACCCCAGCGAACTCTCACTCGTTCGTTCTGTCTTCTTCGTCTTCGATCGAGTCATTCTCTTGCTATCCTCATTTCCTCCCTTTTCTTTCCTTTGCAGTTCCTGCGATGGCTCAGACAAAGTCCACCGCTAATCCTCCTTCCTCATCGCGAAACCCTCCTCCCAAAACTCGTAGGGTTACCACTGGGACAAACCCTCCACCAACACGCAACCCCACACGAGCCTCTGGTGCTCCTTCCACACAGGCTGAGAGGCCTGCCTCATCCCACGCCAATCTTACCCAAGCAACTCCACCACAAGCCGAGGGAACCTCCCTTCCTCCACGAGATTACAAAGAGCTGTACCCTTGGGCCACCCCAACTCTATTGAAGGAAACCTCGTCAATAAATAATGAGGTGGGGGTGCTTCGCTTGAAGAAAGGGGAACGACCCGACCTTTCATTTCACAAGGAGCACGATAACAACGTGACAGTGCTTCCTTGCCTCCCTGGAGAACCAATATGTTCTGCTTCGTCTACGCCACACTGTTCAAGAAAGTGAAACTTAGGTTTCCTTTCACTCGTTTCGAAAGGGAGCTATTGACCGAGCTCGACATCGCCCCTGCCCAGCTCCATCCCAACAGCTGGGCATTCGTGAGGGCGTTCCAAATCCTTTGCGCGCACTTGGGGCTGCCAGTTTCGGTTGATGTCTTCCTCTTTCTATTTGAGGCAAAGAATCCTGGAGATCGCCCTTGGGTCAGCTTGAATGGAATTGCTGGGAGGTCAATCCTCTCCATCTTCTAGCAATCCTACAAAGACTGGAAGGGGAAGTTCGTCAAAGTGTGCCCGAACGATCAAGACCCCTCGCTGCTTGATGGCTTCCCCTTGTATTGGGTAAACAAGGGGAACAAGGATTCCAGGGACAGCTTCAGGAAAGCAAGAAGTCCTGACAAAATGGGAGATTTGGACAAAGACCTCTGTGTTTTATGGAAAAGCGTGGCTTCTGCCAACATCACTTTCCCCACTGCTTCAATAATCTCCTTCGAGTTCCTCGAGGGCCAACTCGAAATGCACATAGGTTAGCCCTACCCTAACACCAAGTCTCTCATTTTGTGTTGAAACTGACTTAGCACTTCTACCATTCTGTCTTTGGAATTCTTGTTCATTCTGTATGTATGCATTTACATGTTCTGCTTCTGCTTTGGGGCATACTCATCCGTTTTTTACCTTGTGCAAACGCAATGTTGGGAAAAGGGAAACTAGCAGAATTGAGGGCGATCGCCTGATCCCACAAACTCGCGGCGGGCTCCCAAACTGTGCCCAACTCAGTTGTGGAGATCGCCATCTCTCAAGGAAAAACTCCTCCCCGAGGTCCAACTCCTTTTGGGGCCCTACCCGCCCCAGAAAGGAAAAAACTGGCGCTGAAAAGACCAAAGAGGAAGACTCCTCAGGTGGTGTCGGAAGAAGAAGACGATGACGAAGCCACCGAGGATAGTCTTATCACCAAGAGAAAAAGGGTAACCACCTCCACACCACCTGCACTTCCAACACCAACACCGCCATCACCTCCCGCTCCGTTAGAAACAGTCCAAGCTACACCACTGGCCGCCGCGCCCATAGTGATCGAGAGTGGCAGCCTGAATTGTGGAAAGAACCCTCCAAGCGCTTCAACACCGTTTTTATCTATTGGAGAGGGTCCTCCTTCAACCACATCCATTGCTGGGGCCGCATTAGGAGAAGACGAAGGTGCTCAGGCTTCTCCAATGCCTATAATAGAAGTTCCAGCCTCACCACCACACCTGGAAGCCCCCCTTGCCATACAAGCTCAAGAGCGTGGTGGTGAAAGCCAACATCAAACTCCACCAGTACCTCCAGCATCAGCCTCAAGCCTCCCAGATCCCTTTAAAGAGACCTTGGGACCCTTCGCAGCTCAACTGAAGATCGTGGCGGAAGATCTCCCTTCGCTTGTATCAAGAGCTGTGAAGGATTCACTCAAGAAGCTTCAAGAGGAAAACTCCGAGCTCAAAGAGTCAAATCTTATGATAAGGGCTGAGGCTGAAAATCTCACTTGCAATCTGCTGATGAATGAAATGGAACATTCAATGCTGGAGGATGCGTTGGATGCTGAGCCAAGGAACACACGCAAGGAAGCCTCCGATCTGCGCCAAAAACTGCACCTCCAACTCCAAGAGAAAATTGACTTGGAGAGCAAGTTGGTCCCACTTAGGGTCAAGGTGGCAGATTTGGAGGCTGCACGAAAGGCTGAAGCTTCCATGGTGGAAAGAATTGAGAAAAGATCGGCGGATAGGGAGATCCTTTGGGGGAAGGTTGAGGCAGACAGGGATAAGGCCCTCGCTGAGCTCTCCCAAGCTCGTGAGGAAGCCACAAAGGTTGTTGTAGATCTTGCCCAAGCTCGGGGTGAGAGTAAGAAAGCTGCTGAAGAACTTGCTCGAGCTCATGAGGAAAAGGAAGGACTGAAAAAACAAATACATGAGCTCGAGCAGAGTGCTGCTCAAATCCTCACCTCTGGGTTCGAAGCTGCTCTGGAGCAAATGTCATGCCAATATCCTGAGCTTGACCTTTCCATGTTGTCGATCTGCAACGAAGTGGTGGATGGGAAGATTGTACGTTCTGAAGACTAACTGCCTTTACCGACCAGGTCATCGGGTGCGATGACGTGTCTGGCGCGTGCCCGGGTGGGGTGCGCTAGTGGAACACGTAGGCTAGAAAAGATGAATGGTTCAGAAGTGAGCATAGTCGCCGGTTACACTGAATTGGCGTTCTCCGATCTCTAGTGTGCGTAACCGGCGGTCATCAGAGTTACGGCGCAGTCGCCGTATGAGAGTGCTAGGAGATCAGGCGGTGAGAGATCGCCGAAGAATGCTAGGAGCTCGGGTGGTTTACACGTCGCCACGAGGAGCACATCGCCGGATCTCCCAGTAAACTCAGTTAAAACTGTTAGAGGCTCAGAAGGGTAATCTCAAGCGTGTAAGTTCAGTAAGATGACTGTTGCGCCAGCATGGGGCGTGAAGGCGGAGTAGGTTGAAGGGAACAGATTGCTCATCAGCAACAGGATTCCCAGAGGGGACATTCGTTGGTGGCAAGGTTTCCTCAGCTAGAGCATGCATGGCGTAGCAGTAAGGAAGGTGGCGCTTGCGGCGAGCGATATCACAGAGATGATGCACTTTGTTGCATCCGATACTCGCCTTGTCGGGTGATGTTTCACAGCGCATTGTGCGCTAGCTTGCTCCTGGAGTGGAGGACTTAGCTGTGTGGCTGGTTACTACACAAGAATGACGTTCAAGTTGCCCCAATCCAGATGACGACACGTGTAGGGTTGGATGTTACCAGTTACTCCAACCTAGATGATGACACGTGTAGGGTTGGGAGCAATGGAGAAATAACGCTCAAGTTGCCTTGGCTCAGATGACGACACGTGTAGGGCTGGGCGCTACTTGCTATCCCAGTCTAGATGGTGACACGTGCAGGGCTGGATGCGAGCCACGCGTCCAAAAGCATAACAGCCTGGAGAGAGAAGAAACCTAGCTATAAAGGTAACCTTAACAGAATTTGCAGAGGTACGTTTTTCATTAAGGCTGATACTGCTAGGGTTGTGTGCCTACAGTACGGTTCTACAGAGCATATTCTCTCTTAGTTTTTGGGTGTTCTTCTCACTGACTTGAGCGTCGGAGCGCCACCGGCCGCAGAGGCGCCACTGTGTGTTTTTCAGGTTCTCAGAGAGGCTATTTGTGGAGTGGACTTGGAGGGCACGTGGTGTCAAGCTGGTGAGGAAGATCGTGACGAGGCAACACTCTTGCGCTAAGTCAACCGGCAGGATCACCCATCACCTCTTCTTTGAAAACTTGTTGTTTATCTTTTGTTTGTAATGACCAATCTGTGTAAAAACTTGAATTGATATTGCTTATATAACTCTTATTGCTTGAATATTGTCTTTCTATTTAACCTTGTATGCCTTTGCCTCTATTTGCTGTGGGGTTAACCAACATAACCGGTGAAACTTACTCAACTGAATTAACTCAGCAATACTTGAACTTAACCCTTCACATGCTGCTTTTAACTCGAGCAAACTGTTAACCTTATAACAAACTTAACAAACTGTTAACTCAAAGTAAATTTGAGCAACTATCAACTCTTCGGCGATGGCGTTCAATAAAACTTGTGAACTTAAGGCAATAAACCTTAACATAAAATCACTTACTAGGCAGCAGGTTTTAACTCAAACTATAATTAAAATACAGTTTACCTGATCTGCCAAATGAGGTGACCCTTACTTCTGCTATCGCCTGAAACTCTTCTGATCTGGCACTCACTGTACAACTCCCTTACTATCTCAACCTTCACACCATAAGGTTTTGGCGATGTTACCCTTTTTGCATAACTTGATCATTGTTCCCTCATCTGGGGGTACAGGCGCCTTTCGGATCCTTCTCTACCTCCCTGAGTTTTAGAACAATGATCTAGATAGTGAGGTGTTCTCTGCGAACCTATCTTAGCTATCTTTTAACTTCTTCCACCCTTCATGTCGTACCTGAACTCGTTCGAGACGAGGAGGATTTTACCTATCTTCGCACCGCCCGCAAGCGTGGAAGCTTTATCTGGTCTTACTGGGTCAATATTGATGTTTCACTTAAAGGGGAAAAGGTGTTTTCCATCAACCTTCCCTTCCCGCCGTTTAAGGTCATGAACACCCCTGACTTTTCAATTTCATCTTGCCTGAACTCACTCTGAGGTGAGAAGGACTTTCTCTGGTGCCTCAACTTGCCCAGGGTGTACATCTCCCCCCCTGGATGCACTGAGGACTTTTAATCTTGCCTCAATCTGCTTATGCAAAGAGGTCTTTCAATCTGTTCTTGCCTGCGCTCGCTCAAAGGCGAGGAGGACTTCTTCTCTTTCTCGCCTGCACTCGCTCAAGGGCGAGGAGGACTTCTTCTCGCCTGTACTCGCTCAAGGGCGAGGAGGACTTCTTCTTTCGCCTCAAGATGCACGAGAGCGTTGAGGGCTTTTTACATTACAGGTGCCTCCGATCGCCGAAAGACGATGAGGTCTTTAAAACTTGTTCCGCCCTGGTAGTCGGAAGTGATGACGTGGCACCGAGCTACAGTGTAGGCGTGTTGACAAGGCGCCAAATTTGCAGAAGGGAGGGAAGTCGAGGGGCTCGTGAAGTCGCCAGTTATGAAGCTGGCGTGCTCCGATCTCCAGCATACCAGAACCGGCGATCACCCAGTTGAAGATGAAGTCGCCAGATGTATGTTGAAGCTGGAGGAAGCTTCTTCCCTACCAAGGCTTGATGTGTGTTTGATGAAGAAAATGGCTTGGGTGCTTTGAAGATTGTAATAGGTTTTAGATTCATATGTAATTAGGCTTGTAAGTGTGTATGATTGCCTTTTGCTGAGTAACCTATCCTAGATGCCTAACCAAGTCTAGATCAAGCACATGATGTGGTTAAATGGTTTTTGAAAAGCTTTTAAAATGGTTTTAACAGTTTTAAAACAGTACACAAATAAATCTATTTTATGGAGGAAGAATCTGTTTATTTCTTCTCTGTTAAAAAGGCTTTCGTTAAATGGTTTTTGAAAAGCTTTTTAAAATGGTTTTAACAGTTTTAAAACAGTACACAAATAAATCTGTTTTATGGAGAAAGAATCTGTTTATTTCTTCTCTGTTAAAAGGCTTTTCTAAATTTCTGTTAAGGCACCAAGGGAAAGCTCAGTTCGTTATTTCAGTTAAGCTGAGCTGGCCTGTGTGTTATACTTTAATCTGTTTCACTGAGAAAGAACAGGTTTATTCCTTGGTGAGTTGAAAGGGTTTTCACAAGTTAGTTAGGGCTCCAAAGGTACCACTCAGACAGTTATTTCTGTTAAGCTGAGTTGGCAGTTTTTTCAGAATAAATCTGTTAAGTTCAAAACTGAATCTGTTGTTTTCTTAACTGCTTTTCAACTGTTTTTTGAAAAGAAGTTAGAAACTGTTTTCTATATAAACAATGTCTCTCTCACATGAAAAAGTGCTGAGGAACTACGCTTTTAACAGAGATTAAACAATTTCCATGTGAGAAGAAGGATTGAAAAGAGTTTTTGAAAGGTTTCCAAAGAGATTTTCAAGTGTGCTTGTTCTAGGAAACCTTGAATCTTGGTGAAGGTGCTGGTGCAGTTTCTGCAGCAAACTGAACTACTGGTTTTGAGTTCTTGCATCTTCTTTTCAGGTGTAATCTTTCCTTTATTCTGTTTTGTAAAGGTGTAAGTGTTAGTCACTCCTTGATAGGGTTTCTTGAAGTGCAAGGTGTGCTGAAATAGGGTTTTTCAGCATTGTGTGTGGTGTTCTTGTAGTGTTCAAGAACTGCTGGTTTTGTAAGTGTTTGGCACTGTTTTTTAGTGAATTCCACCTTGGGGTAAGGTGAGACTGGATGTAGCTCTGTATGAGTGAACCAGTATAAAAACGTGTGTATCTTGCATTCTCATCCCTGCACTCTTTTCTGTTTTTGCTTAATTCTGTCAAGAACTAAATCTGTTCTTTTTAAATTGAATCTGTTAATTCTGGGTTAAGTGAAAACTGTTCTTCCTGTCTTGTTAAAGGTTTCTGATCATAAACAAGGTTGCTGCATATAATGGCTTAAGTGAATTGTGAACAAACTGACCATTCGTTAAAACCTGTGAAAGGATAATTTTTCTTGAAGTCTTGTGTTGTGTAATTTTGGTTGATCTCTAAGCATAGCTATATCCTTTATCCTCACAATATTAAGCTGATCTGGTTCTGTTCTGATTCTCTGTTGATCACAATTTTACAGTGAACAAAATTCAAATTGTGCCAATACTGCTCTGAAAAATCAATCTGTTTCATGTAAAAACAATCTGTTCTTTTTGCCTCTGGAATACTGAAAAATTGTGTGTTCTTGCGAAAATTTTATAAGCTCAATTCACCCCTCCCCTCTTGAACTTAGACACTAATAGACCCAACAATGTAAACTCAGGCGACCAAGTGATCAGAGATCGCCGGAGCAAGCACATCGCCGAAGATGAAGGTGGTGCAGATTATGAAGGCGGCCGGCGAGACCACAGGGAAGGTGTACGAAGGCACCCTAACTCGCCAATTCCAGTAGAGATCGCGCTCCCAAGTTAGCTATGCACTGAGCAGTACCATGCATAAGTAACTTAGCCAAAAGAAAGTCAGAAGCAGCGCCCAAGTCAAGGAGGCTCCAGATGATGGCACGTGTACGACTGGATGCGAGCCACGTGTCCAGGTCTGTAACTGCCAGGAGAGAGAAAGTGACCAGGTATTTAAGGGTTCCCCAACGAACTTTTGAGGTACGCACGTTCAGATTATACTCTTTACGCTTGCGAGTTCTTGAGCATACTGAGAGAGAACATTGCATGGCTCCTTGAGAGTTCTTGAGTGTTTTTGCTCTTAGTATTTGGTGGTTCGGTCACTGACTTGGGCGTTGGAGTGCGATCGGCCGCAGCGGCGCCGCTTTGTTCTTTTGCAGGTTCTTGAGGTGGATCTTGAAGAAGGACAGAGGTTTGAAGCGGTGCACACGTCAATCCAAGTTTGACGAGGCAAGTTCCAACGTTCTGGTCAACAGGCAGGATCAAAACTTTTAGCTATTGCCACCGATTGCCGAAAAACGACGGGGACTTTAAAACTTTTAACTATTGCCACCGATCGCCGAAAAACGATGGGGACTTTAAAACTTCTAACTATTGCCACTGATCGCCGAAAAACGATTGGGACTTTAAAACTTTTAACTAGGAAGCATGCAATATAACTTTACTGTTTCCTTAGATCACGTACAAGTGATAAGGTATTTTTTCTAAAAACTTTCAAAACAATAAGCATGCAATCTTAGAAGCTTCAACCTTGAAAACTCTTCTTTATTGGGTGGCCTCATTAAAAACCCTCCTTAGGGAAAAAAGAGTGCCCCCTTGAAACTGTTTTAACAGAAACTATTCAAATCTCTTCATGTTCGTCTTTACTTACAAGGCTTTAACTGTAATACAATTTGAGATGTGTGGCGTTCCAAGTGCGAGGAATCGCCCCTCCTTCTAACGTCTCCAAGCGGTAGGCGTCGTTCCCGAGCACCTCGGTTATTCTGAACGGTCCCGTCCACTTAGGCGATAACTTGTTCTCCAACTCGTACTGATGGGCCTTCCTCATCACCAGGTCGCCACTTCTAAACTGCCTTGGCATTACCTTAGAGTTATACCTTCGCTCAATCCTTCTTTTTACTGCTTCGGCCTTCACTCTCGCCTCCTCCCTGACCTCATCCAGCAAATCCAGATTCATTCTTCTTTCTTCGTTCGAGTCTTCCGCCACAAAGTTCTGGAATCTCGACGAGCTTTCCTGGATTTCGACTGGAATCATCGCATCACTTCCATAAACCAAGCTAAACGGGGTCTCGTGGGTTCCTGACTGCTCAGTGGTATGGTACGCCCAAACTATGCGGGGCACCTCTTCAGCCCACGATCCCTTAGCTTTCTCTAGTCTTCTCTTTATCTTAATCTGGTTGTACCCCGAGAAGGCGTCCAGAAAGCTCAACAACTTGCACCCTGCTGCACTGTCGACCAGGGCATCTATGCTTGGCAATGGGTATGAGTCCTTCGGACAAGCCTTGTTTAGGTCTGTGAAGTCCACGCACATGTGCCACTTCCCATTACTCTTCTTCACCAGCACGACATTGGCTAACCAAACAGGGTATTGGACCTCCCTGATATGGCCCGCGGCGAGGAGCTTCTGCGTTTCATCCCTAATTGCCTGTCTTCTCTCCTCATTGAAATTTCTTCTTCTCTGTCGTACTGGTCTTACCTGAGGGTCCATTGCTAGGTGATGACACAAGAAATCGGGATCGATTCCCGGCATGTCCGAAGAAGACCATGCAAACGCGTCCAGATGCCTTTCTATCACCTTGGGGATCTGGTCTTGTATCTCACCTCCCAAAGATCTTCCAAACTTGAAGACCTTACCCTCGATCTCCCTCTCAAGCCACTCCTCGACGGGTTTGGGCCTTGTTTCACTGGCGATCACCGCCCTGGCGATTCCCGATTCCCTAGCCTCCTCTGGGCGGTTTCTCGCTTCTTCTTCCCGACCGGCGTTCTCTCCTCCTGCCTCGGCGTCCATCATGACCTCGTCACTTTCGGTGATCAGCTCCATCGCCGTATCAACAACCCGCCCCTCTGCTGGCCCGGGCTCCACACCGCCCTTCCTAGAGCTGACCTTAAGCTTCCTTTCACTTGTTGTTATATCTTGTGATATGTCTTTTAATTTTGTAATCATGTCAAGTTTTGTCTTAGTCATGTTATTCCATAATTGTCATTACTTCTTGTAGTACTTTTATTGCTTTGATTGTTTCTTGCTTTGGTTTACTTTCTGTTTTTGAGTTTATTGCTTGATCCTTTGTGCATTTTCATTTTTAGATTTGAGTTCATGCTTGTATTCTCATTCTATACAAGTTCCTTTACATACTTTCCATTATGTCTTTGTTAGTTCATCATACTGTTTTTCATTCCTAAATAAGCTCCTCTGTTTTCTTACAAACGTGCTACTGTTTTCAATTTACTGCAATTAATTGGCTCATGGGAAATTTGTGAAAATTTGGATTTACATTCTTCAAAGTGTTAAAAAAGCATAGAAAAAAGAATTACTCAAAAATTCCAAGTACACAAAAAATGATAAATAAAATACGGAAAGTGTACAATACTGCCGAAAAGAATACGGTAATTGGGCAGCAATTTTGAAAAATTTATTTCTCTCAATTGGCTTACTGTTTTTACCTCATTCCAGTGCCGTTATTGAGTTAAGACATTGAAGTTTCTGTGGTTAATTTTTCACATTCCAGTTCGCTTTCAATCATTCCAGTTAAATCTGTAAACATAGCACAGTTTGCATTTAATTTTTTTTTTTTCCAGTAGCTGTTTTCTGTTTTCTTCAATCTACTCTAGCACTTTTCTTTAGGACTCTTTTTATGTGCCTTCTTTATTCATTGAGTTCCTTATTTTCTTGCTTGTCTTTCATTCATATTCTTTCTAGTTTGTCATACATTGCTCTTTGTTTTTGGTTTAGCTTTTCTTGTTTATACCTTTTCTTGCTTGTCTTTTTTGTTCTTCTCAAAGTTGTGTGGAGACTTGTTCTTAAGTAAGTTGGTTTGCTGTGACATTATTTCATTTGAAGCTCCTCCAAGAAAGGCTTGGAGTGGCTTGAGTACTTTCTTGGGCATTTTCTAGCAACCTATATCTCACTTTTATTTGTCTAACAAGTTTCTTTCACTGTTTGTTTTCTGTTTTTTGTATTTTTTGATCATGGCTCATTTTTCTAGTGGAGAGTCCTCCAAACCGTGCTCACCCCAAAAGGCAGCCCTTTATGAAGACTTAAAGAATGCCAAGCAATCCAATGCTCACTATCTTGATGTGATAAGGCAAATGGAGGCAAGGCTCCAAAGTTTTGAGTTAAACCGTGAAGAAATACATCAAAACCGTGAGAGAAGACCTCCTCCTCCTCTTCGGCATTCTTCAAGGCACTCTCATTCTTCTCATGGTTATTATGAAGACAATGCACGGCCAAGACATCATCACCATGAAGAGAGGCGCCAACATGTGGCTGGCCCTTGTTCTCCTAATGTAAAACTTCCTAGTTTTAGTGGTGAAATTGATCCCAATGTATACTTAGGATGGGAGGCTAAGGTTGACCAAATTTTTGATGTAAATGGGGTTAGGGATGAGCATAGGGTTAGATTAGCTTCTTTATAATTTTTGGACTATGCCATGCAATGGTGGCATCAATACCTCATGGACATTGACCTACACAAGAGGCCGCCCGTGGTCTCTTGGAACGATTTGTGTACCGCCTTGGTGGTTGGGTGCGATGACGTGGCACCCTGCTACAGTGCAGGCGTGTTGACAAGGCGCCAGGTTGGCAGTTGGGAAGGAAGTCGGGAGGCACGTGTAGTCGCCGGGTGTTAAGTTGGCGTGTTCCGATCTCCAGCTTACTAGAATAGGCGATCGCCAGGTTGGGGGTGAAGTCGCCAGATGCAGACTCAGGCGACCAGGCAGTCGGAGATCGCCAGAACAAGCACATCGCCGAAGGCGAAGGAGAAGCAGATTATGAAGGCGGCCGGCGAGACCACAGGGAAGGTGTATGAAGGCCCTACCTCGCCAGTTTCAGTAAAGATCGCACTCCTGAGTTAGCTATGCACTGGGCAGTACCATGCGTGGGTAACTTAGCCAAAATGAGAGAAGAAGCAGCGCCAAGTCAGGGAGCCTCCAGATGATGGCACGTGTACAGTTGGATACGAGCCACGTGTCCAAGTCTGTAACTGCCAGGAGAGAGAAAACCACCAGGTATATAAGAGTTCCTAACAGATTTTCTAAGGTACGCACGTTCAGTTCATACACTTTACGCTTGCGAGTGACAGAGCTGTTTGTGAGAGAGAGTTTTCACGGTTCCAGTTCTTAGTATTTGGTGATACCGTCACTGACTTGAGCGTCGGAGTGCGATCGGCCGCAGCGGCGTCGTGTTGTTTCTCTGCAGGTTCTTGAGATAGATCCAGAGGAGGAACGGAAGTGAGAAGCGGCGCGCACGTCGATCCTTTGACGAGGCATTCTCCAGCGCTCCGGTCAACAGGCAGGATCATCAGGCGCCCACCGTGGGGTCGTGTAAAACGTGCTCCCATCCACAGCGTGAGTTCGTGGAAGTTTTCTAGGTTTTTGGCGTGGTTGTGTGCTGGTGCAACCGTCGTTCTTGGTTTCTTTGAGTTTCGTTCGGCGAAGTTTGCGTTTTAAACCGTTCGTTTGGCTTTTCGATCGGTGGATTCGAGTTCTTTCGTTCGGTTGTTTGGTTCGCGGGGAAACGGTGGTTTTTAGTGAAGCTGCGATCTTCTTCGAAGGTTTGCGGTGTTCTTGGAGTTCTTGCGCAGTTTCTTGAGTTTTCTCCGGTTGATCGCTGATTCGATCGTGGTCGAAGTGTTATTTACTGTATTTCTGTGGTTCGCTGAAGTTAATGAGAAAGATGAGAAGCAATCGTTCCAGTCCCGTGGCTCCCGTCGCAGCTGAAGGCGACGCCGCCATGACCATGGCGCAGATGGCAGAAATGATGCGCTCATTGCAGGCCACTGTAGAAGCCTCGCGCGTCGAGCAGGCAAGGATACATGAAGACCTGGTCGCCTCTCGCGTCAGGAACGAGGAGCTCAGCAAGGTGGCTGAGGAGCTACGTCGAGCTCTTCAGGAGCAGCAAGTTCGCTCTTCTGCTGAAGAGGTGGCACCGTCGACGCCGCCTCGTGTTTTCCCAATGCCTTTCATTCAGGCGATTACCGACACGCCAATTCCCACGAGCGTGGTCCCGGTTAAAGCTGTTTTTACTGGCGTGGAGGATCCAGAGGCTCACCTGACCACGTTCCACACACAGATGATGCTGTCAGGAGGGTCGGACGCCGTCTATTGTAAGATGTTCGTGAGCACGCTCCAGGGAACGGTGATGGAGTGGTTTGTGAGCCTGCCTAATGGCCACATAACTAATTTTCAACAATTCTTGAAAATCTTTGTCGAGCAGTATATTGTGAACAAGGCACCGCCCAGGGTGTCCTATGATCTGTTTGATATAAGGCAGTACCATGGGGAGTCCCTTAGAGACTACCTCAATCGCTTCGGAGCGCAGATGGTCAGATCGCCGGCCAAGGATGAAGAGATGCTGGTCTATGCCTTCAAGAAGGGCGTGCAGCCAGGGCCATTCTGCGAGGCCTTGATCAGGGCTCATCCAGCGACGTTTGCTGAAGTCAGGCGACTCGCAGTGGCCCACATCGCCGACGAGAGCGAAGTCGCCGAGAAGAGAGGCAGCGTGGCTCCCGCCAGGCCACGCGCCCAGACCAGGATCCAGCCACAGAGGGTGCTGGAAACGGCAGCGGCGGCCAGAAAAGACCAAAGGACTCGCTATCCTTACGATAGGAGAAATAAGGGAAGAAGTCAAGCGCGCCAACCGCCAGCACGCCAACAACCAGCACGCCGGGAATACAATCGCCCGCCTAAGCACAAATTCGTCATGGGACTAGCGGACCTGATCGCTATCCCTAACATATCCGCTAGGTTGAAGGCGCCCGAGAAGGTGGGCGACAAGGTGCTGGGGTCAAAGCCAGACGTTTGGTGCGATTTCCACCAGTGCTTTGGCCACAACCTGGACTCGTGTTTGTCTTTAGGATACCAGCTCGATGATCTGGTTAAGAGCGGGTTCCTAAACGACTACCTGCTGGACAGAAGGACCGAAGGAGTGTCGAGTTCCCAGCCGGCGGGTGGAGAAGCCCAACAACACGAGATGCCTATCCATGGGGAAATCCACACCATTGCAGGGGGTTTCTCAGGTGGTGGATGCACCGCATCGCAGAGGAAGAAGTATGCGCGATCGGTGATGTCAGTGGACATGTTTGAAGATCACTCGCCGGAAGTGGACATTACGTTCACCAAGCAGGATCTACGGGACGTTGTGCCTCATGACAACGATCCCATTGTTATTTCGTTGGTAACGGCAGGGAGGAAGGTCCACCGAGTTCTGGTGGACCAAGGAAGCTCGGCAGACGTGATGTTCTGGCCGACTTTCACACAGCTGGAATTGCCCCTTGACCAGCTGAGGCCCTATGGAGGGTGCTTGTATGGGTTCGCTGGCGATCAGGTGGAGGTCAGGGGGTACATTGAGCTGAGAACCACGTTTACGGATGAGGCTGGGTCGAGGACGGAGAAAATCAAGTACCTCATCGTAAGCGCCCCTTCAGCATATAACATCCTGTTGGGAAGGCCCACTCTTAACAGGATAGGCGCCATTCCATCGACTAGGCACATGAAGGTGAAGCTGCCGTCCATGGAAGGGGTGGTGATCACGATCAAGTCGGACCAGAAGGAAGCGAAAAGGTGCTATGAGAATAGCCTGAAAAACAAAAGGTCCGTGAGCTATGTAACGACCACTCCGCCTCCCGGTGTGAAGCCCAGACCACCGGTAACAGAGGAGGCCGCCGGAAGGGATGTAGAGATGGTAGATGCTGAGCTGGGGGAAAGGAATGCTGGCCTGGAGGAAGAAGAGGCGCGGAATCGCCCTGAAGAAGCAAGGGAACTGGGAATCGCCAAGGCGGTGATCGCCAGAGAATCCAGGCCCAAACCCATCGAGCAGTGGCTCGAGAAGGAGATCGGGGGGAAAGTTTTCAAGCTCGGAAGATCTCTGGAGGTCGATCTCCAAGACCAGATCGCCAAGGTGATTGAGCGGCATCTGGACACGTTCGCATGGTCCGCCTCGGACATGCCCGGGATTGATCCCGACTTCCTGTGCCATCATCTGGCAATGGACAACATGGTGAGACCGGTGCGACAAAGAAGGAGGAAATTTAATGAAGAAAGGAGGCAGGCGATCAAGGAAGAGACCCAGAAACTCCTCGCTTCAGGCCACATCAGGGAAGTCCAGTACCCTGAATGGTTGGCGAACGTCGTACTGGTGAAGAAGAGCAACGGGAAATGGCGCATGTGCGTCGATTTCACCGATCTGAATAAGGCTTGCCCAAAGGATTCGTGTCCTTTACCAAGCATCGATGCCCTGGTTGATAGTGCTGCAGGGTGCAAGCTGCTGAGCTTCCTGGACGCCTTCTCGGGCTATAATCAGATCAAGATGCATCCCATGGATGAGGAAAAGACAGCCTTCATGACGGAGAGGTCGTGCTACTGCTATAAGGTGATGCCGTTTGGGCTGAAGAACGCGGGGGCCACGTACCAGAGGCTGATGGATCGAGTACTTGCACCAATGCTGGGAAGGAACGTGCAAGCTTACATCGATGACATGGTCGTGACCTCGCAGGAGAAAAGCAAGCACGTTGCAGACTTGGAAGAATTGTTCACGACGATCGCCAAGTTCAAGTTGAAGCTCAACCCGGAGAAATGCATTTTTGGCGTGGAGGCTGGAAAATTTTTGGGTTTTCTCTTGACTGAAAAAGGAATAGAAGCCAACCCAGACAAGTGTGCCGCCATCTTGGCGATGAGAAGCCCGGCTACAGTGAAAGAAGTCCAGCAGCTGACGGGTCGGATGGCAGCCCTATCTCGCTTCGTGTCAGCAAGCGGAGAAAAGGGACATCCCTATTTCCAGTGTCTGCGGCGCAATAACAAGTTCGCTTGGACGAAAGAATGCGAGGAAGCTTTCGTCAAGCTGAAGGAATATCTGGCGAGCCCGCCGGTTCTGTGCAAACCACTGGCGGGAATCCCTCTCAGATTGTATTTCGGTGTGACTGAGAGGGCGGTGAGTGCGGTGCTCGCCCAGGACCAAGATCAGGCTCAGAAGCCTATCTATTTTGTGAGCAAGGTGCTGCAGGGCCCAGAAACGAGATATCAGGCCCTTGAGAAGGCTGCGCTGGCTGTGGTGTTTTCGGCGAGGAGGTTGCGCCACTACTTCCACAGCTTCACAATACTAGTGATGACTGACCTGCCCATCCAGAAGGTCTTAAAGAAACCTGACGTTGCGGGAAGAATGGTGAAGTGGGCAGTGGAGTTGTCAGAATTTGACATTAAATATGAGCCCCGAGGCCCGATCAAGGGGCAAATCTTTGCAGATTTTGTAGTCGAGCTCTCATCAGAGGCAACGCGGGTTGAAGGTGACGACTTCCGTTGGGTACTCTCGGTGGATGGATCATCGAACCAGCAGGGTAGCGGTGCTGGAGTAATATTGGAAGGACCCAACGGCGTGTTGATCGAACAATCGTTGAGATTCGCCTTCAAAGCCAGCAACAATCAAGCAGAGTATGAGGCGCTGATCGCCGGGATTCTGCTGGCCAAGGAGATGGGAGCTAGGGTGCTGATGGCTAAGAGTGACTCGCTGCTAGTCACAGGGCAAGTAACAGGCGAGTTCCAGGCTAAAGATCCACAAATGGCGGCTTACTTGGCGTATGTGCGGGAATTGAAGAGTTCCTTTGCCTCTTTTGAAGTGGTCCATGTGCCCCGAGAACAGAATGCCCGAGCTGACTTGCTTGCTAAGCTCGCCAGTTCAGGCAAGGGGGTAGGCAGAGGACGGTGATTCAAGAAACTCTGAAGACGCCGAGGGCATTTGTAGCATATCACCTGGTCCTTCAGATAAGCAAGTCGACGGAGAGAGCAGCGAGGAGCCATAAGTCTTTGACGCAAGAAACTCTGAGATCGCCGAGAATTAGAGCATGTCGAGGAGAGAAGGTGGACGTGATGCAGGTCTCCGCCGCCCATGAGCCAGACACTTGGATAACACAGTACAAGCGGTGCCTGGCAGATGGTCTCCTCCCGTTGGATCCAACAGAAGCTAGGAAGGTAAAGAAAAATTCCAGCAAGTATACACTGATTGATGGCGATCTGTACAGGTTTGGGTTCACTCACCCACTCCTGGAATGTATACACGGCGAGAAGTGCACGAGAATTATGGCAGAGCTCCACGAAGGAATATGTGGAAGTCACGTCGGGGGTCGAGCTCTGGCCGCGAGGACTCTCCGTGCAGGCTACTATTGGCCATCCTTGAGAGAAGATTGCAAGAGGTATGCCCAATGCTGTAAACAGTGCCAGCAGCACGCCGATTGGCATAAGGCACCTCCCGAGGAGTTGAAGTCGATCTATAGCCCCTGGCCGTTTCATACTTGGGGAATCGACATCCTGGGACCTTTCCCACTGGCGATCAGGCAGATGAAATACTTGGTAGTGGCGATTGAGTACTTCACTAAGTGGATTGAAGCGGAACCAGTGGCCCAGATCACCGCGCACAAGATCGAAGGTTTTGTATGGAAGAACATCGTGTGCCGGTTTGGAGTGCCTAAGCGCCTGGTGTCAGATAATGGGACTCAGTTTGCAAGCCACCTGTTAAAAAAGCTTTGTGAAGGGGTTGGAATTCAGCAAGTGTTTGCATCCGTTGAGCACCCTCAGACGAATGGCCAGGTAGAATCAGCTAATCGGGTGTTGTTGAGAGGTTTGAAGAGAAGGCTTGAGAAAGCCAAGGGAAGTTGGGCTGAGGAGGTGCCCCGTATAGTCTGGGCGTACCACACCACCGAGCAGTCCGGAACCCATGAGACCCCTTTTAGCTTGGTCTATGGGTGTGACGCCATGATTCCGGTGGAGATCCAGGAAAGCTCGCCGAGATTCCAGAACTTTGTAGAGGAAGACTCGAATGAAGAGAGAAGGCTGAACCTGGATCTGCTGGACGAAGTCAGAGAGGAGGCAAGGCTGAAGGCTGAGGCGGTGAAGAGAAGGGTCGAGCGAAGATACAACTCAAAGGTGATGCCAAGGCAGTTTAGAGAAGGCGATCTGGTGATGAGGAAGGCCCACCAGTACGAGATGGAGAATAAACTATCACCCAAGTGGACTGGACCGTTCAGAATAACCGAGGCACTCGGGAACGGAGCCTACCGCTTGGAGACGCTGGAAGGGGGGCGATCCCTCGTACCTGGAACGCCACACACCTGAAGTTGTACTATAGTTAAGAGCTTTGTAAGTAAAGACAAACACAAACATTACATTACAATGTCTTTGTTAAGACAGTTTCAAAGGGGGCACTCTTTTTTCCCTAAGGAGGGTTTTTAATGAGGCCACCCAATAAAGAAGAGTTTTTGAAGTATAAGGGGTTTTCAGATTGCATGTGTGCTATTTTCGAAAGTTTTGAAGAAAGACCTTGTCATTCGTACATGATTTAAGGCAAGAAAAGATATATCGCGTGCTTTCTAAAAGGTTTTAAGTCCTCAATGTTTTTCGGCGATTAGAGGCACCAGTTAAGTTTTAAAGTCCTCATCGTCTTTCGGCGATCGGAGGCACCAGATGAAAGACCTCAACGCCCTCGCGCGTTTTGGGGCAAGTTAAAAGACCTCCTCGCCGTTGAGCGAGTGCAGGCGAGAAAGAGAAAAAGTCCTCCGTGTTTCTGGGGGCGAGAAGATGTAACTCCTGGGGCAATGTCGAGGCAAGTTAAAAGACCTCCTCGCCGTTAAGCGAGTGCAGGCGAGAAAGGTCCTCAGTGCATCCAGGGGGGAGGAGATGTACACCCTGGGCAAGTTGAGGCACCGGATAAAGTCCTTATCGCCGTTGTGCGAGCCAAGGCCAAATAAAGACCTCCTCGCCGTTGAGCGAGTGCAGGCGAGAGAAAGAAAAGGTCCTCAGTGCATCCAGGGGGGAGGGGATGTACACCCTGGGCAAGTTGAGGCACCAAACAAAGTCCTTCTCGCCGTCGAGCGAGTTAAGGCCATTTAAAGTCCTTCTCGCCGATGAGCGAGTTCAGGCGAGTTAAAAGACCTTCTCGCTTATATGCGGGTATAGGCAAGATAAAATCCTTCTCGTCTTGAACGAGTTCAGGTATGGCGAAGAGGGTGGAAGAAGCTTGAAAGGTGGCTAAGGTAGGTTCGAAGAGAACGCCTAGCCAGCCGGTCTTCAGCTCTGAAGTTCAGGGAGGGTAAAGGAAGTTCCCAAAGGGCATTTCTGCCCCAGATAAAGAAATGGCTGCCAAAGCGTGAGGCTGGGAAAAGCTGGTGTTACCAAGAGGTTTTGGCGATCGGGAAAAAATTCAAGCACGGCGAGAAGATTGAAAGACTTGTTTGATAAAGCGGGTCGAGTGAGACGTTGTTTGAACTGATGATTGAGTTACAGTTCGTTGCTTGGAAACTTTTCTTATGATCAGGTTAGTGCCTCAGGGGTACAAGTTGTTTAAAGCGATTATTGCTTAAGTTTGAATCGGCTCGAAGCGGTTACGCAAAGGTCGTGTTTGCCAAATCGCTAAGTTGAACGCAGCAAAGTTAAACATACAAAGAAGTAAAAAGCGCTCAAAAGAAGTCAGAAGAGATATCCAAGTTTCGCTATTGAAATGAGTAATTGTTCAAAACACATGTGCAAGAGTTTTTACAAGGTAAATAAAGGTGAGTTTATAAAGAAGCAGATGGGGTGGAATTGGTTGAGCCTTCGGCGGGAACGACCTTTCCATCTACTACTTCATTGTTTAACGACACCATGCTGAGGTCGAGATCAGGGAATAGGCATGCGAATTGCTCCCGAGCGGCTTCGAATCCAGCAGTCAGAATCTGAGCAGAATTTAGCTTAAGCTCTTCAAATTGTCCTTGAAGCTCTTCAACCTGTTTCTTGAGCTCCTCGTTCTGCTGCCCCAGCTCTTCAGCTTGTTTCTTGAGCTCCTTGTTCTGCTGCCCCTACTCTTCAATCTGCTTTTGGAGTTGTTTGTTAGTTTCTTGAGCATGGAGAAGGTCGTCAGTAACCTTCTTGGATTCTATTCGAGCTTGGGCCAACTCGGCAGCCATCTTCCCTTTCTCCTTGTTTGCCTCGGCGAGATCAGCCATGGCGTCGTCTCTCGCTTTCTCCACTTGCCCAAGTAGCTTTTCGCGGTCGATGGACCTTTGCTCCAGTTTTTGTACCTTATCGGCATTAGCTTGAATGTGAGCCTCCAGGTCGCTCGCCTTGGTGCGCAGAGGCACGATTCTGCTTTCGAGTTCAACTTTTTCTTGGGCAAGTTCATGGACTTTGCGGCGAAGGTCAGCAGCTTCCTTGCGCGCAAGCCTAAGCTCGGTGCTTAGGGCATCCTCTACTCGGGAATGTTCCATTTCCGCGAGCGTCAGGCTGAATGCCACCTTCTCTACCTCAACCTTCATTGTGCTGTTCTCGGTCTTGAGGTTGTAAACATCGTCTTGGAGCCGCCTAGTGGAGCTCTCCACAGCCCTCGTTATGATTGATGGGATATCCTCTGCTATGGTTTTGAGTTTGGCAGTCAGAGGCTCCCACATCCTTGTGACCTCGAGGGAAAGGTTTGCAGCTTGGAGAGGCGCCAGGGGGGCTTGTTGAGGGTTCTCGTCGCCACCTTCCTTAGCAATGTTTTCAGTGGTTGCTTCCTGGCGTGGCGACGCAATCGGGGACTCGGTGATTAGGATTGGAGAGGTGTGAGCGACCTCATCCCCGATTGGAACGATTCCTGCAGCTGAAGTGTTGGAAGGAGGGCCCCCTCCTGCTGATATATGTGGTGTAGAGGCGCTCGGGGGGTCCTCCAAGAAATTTGGCTCTGGGGCCTCAGTTGCAGGTGGCGCAGTGGCCAATGGAACTGCTTGGACTGGTGGTGAAGGGGCTTGTGGTGCTGGTGGTGAGGGAGGAGGAGCAGGTGTTGATGGTGGTGTTGAAGCTGGAAGAGGAGGCGGGGCAGGTGGAGAAGATGGTGCCACCCTCTTCCTTTTCGTGACAAGGCCATCCTCTGTGACCTCGTCATCCTCTTCTTCCTCTTGGACGATTTGGGGGGCTTTCCGCTTTGGCCTCTTAAGGACCAGTTTCTTTCGTTGCGTGGGCTCCTTAGGTGGTGATCGCCCCTGGATGATGGCCTTCTCGACCGCCGAGTTGGGAACCGTCTGGGAGCCGGTCGCCAACCCGTGGTTGCGGGCGAGCGCCTTTAAATCGGCGAGCATGTTCTTACCCAACATGGTGTCTGCATGAAATGAAAGTGCATAAGTTAGCTCAAAGGAGAAAGGGGTAAGTGTACAAGACAATGAGACAGCAAAAACAAGCATATGCAGAAAAGATAAAACCCAAGTCTTGTGTGTGTCGCGCGAGACGCCCAGAAACAATATCAGAAGCAATGTCAAGATAAAGATGTAGCATCCTAACCTATTTGGAATTCCAGCTGGTCCTCAAAGAACTCGAAGGAAATCAGGGTGGGGGTCAAGAATGTTATGTGGGCATCTGCCACCCTCTTCCAGAAGAGACAAAGGTCTCTGTCCAAAGCTCCCATGCTATCAGGACTTCTGGGCCTCCTGAAGCAGCTCTTGGACTCCTTTTTCCCCTTGTCCACCCAGTACAAGGGGAAACCATCGAGAAGGGAAGCGTCTTTGTCATTTGCGCGAACCTGGATGAACTTCCCCTTCCAATCCTTGTACGACTGCTGGAAGATGGTGAAAATGGACCTCCCAGCAATGGCGTTCAGGCTGACCCACAGGCGATCTCCTGGGTGCTTGGCCTCGAACAGGAATAAAAACACGTCCACTGACGCGGGCAACCCCAGGTGGGCGCACGTTATCTCGAAAGCTCGGACAAACGCCCAGCTGTTGGGGTGAAGCTGGGCGGCAGCGATATTGAGCTCGGTTAAGAGTTCCCTCTCAAATCGAGTAAGAGGGAACCTGAGTTTGACCTTCTTGAAGAAAGTGGTGTAGACGAAGCAGAAGGGCCCGTCGGTGCTCACTTTATCATCGGCGCACACTGGCAGAGTGGTGGGGCAAGGCAGCACCATCATTCTCTCATCGTGCTCCTTGTGGAACGATTGGTGGGCCTCGTCCCCATTGGTCAATCGCAGAACCGCTCCCGCGGTGTTCACCGATGAGGTTTCCTTTAAAAGGGTTGAGTTAGCCCATGGGTATAACGTCTTGAAGTCTGGCAGTGGGATGGGGGCTCCTCCAGCGTTTGGTGGAGTCGCCTGGGCCAGAGCGGTTTGAGAAGACGCAGGCCTCACAGCCTGCGAAGAGGGAGCACCACGAACTTGCATTGAGTCGTGTGCTTGTGAAGGAGGGTTTCGCGCTGATGGAGGGGGGTTCGGGGTGATCTTCGTGCGAGTCATGATAGCAACTGCAAACGTAGAAGAAAGAAATCAGGAGGGTTACAAAGGCTGACTCGATCATGAAAGGAAGGTGAAAGACGAACGAATGTGAGTTCGTTGCGACGATCGACAAAGCCCTAAGTTACGCAGAAGGAGAAATGGAAAAATAGCCCACAGCGTATGCACCAGACAGTTACAGGATGATGCAAATCGGTGAAAATGCAAGGGAACCCAGCAGATGAAGGAAAGTAGTTACCTTTCGATGATTAGGAGAACGTTGAAGGGAGGTGGTGATCTGGAGCGTCGAGGAACGTCGAGAGCTTTCGCAGAAGGAAATGAGAGCGTATGCAAGTGTGAAGAAAGTGATGGAACAGTAGGAGCGTAAGGGGTTTAAGGGTTTTCGAAACGGTTTTGGGAAGCGCTAACGGCAGATGAAGATAGCCGTTGATGAGAGCCGCGTGTCGAACGATGCGCGAAGGGTTTGGTGGAGCGTCAGAGCAGCAGAAAGTACTATCGCTTGGAATTCTGCGCCCATGCCACGTAGACCGGTGTTAACGAAGGCTTTTTCAGTCTTTTCGCTAGACAAGTCTTCGCTTAAGACTGGGGGGCTTGTGTACCGCCCTGGTGGTTGGGTGCGATGACATGGCACCCTGCTACAGTGCAGGCGTGTTGACAAGGCGCCAGGTTGGCAGTTGGGAAGGAAGTCGGGAGGCACGTGTAGTCGCCGGGTGTTAAGTTGGCGTGTTCCGATCTCCAGCTTACCAGAATAGGCGATCGCCAGGTTGGGGGTGAAGTCGCCAGATGCAGACTCAGGCGACCAGGCAGTCGGAGATCGCCAGAACAAGCACATCGCCGAAGGCGAAGGAGAAGCAGATTATGAAGGCGGCCGGCGAGACCACAGGGAAGGTGTATGAAGGCCCTACCTCGCCAGTTTCAGTAAAGATCGCACTCCTGAGTTAGCTATGCACTGGGCAGTACCATGCGTAGGTAACTTAGCCAAAATGAGAGAAGAAGCAGCGCCAAGTCAGGGAGCCTCCAGATGATGGCACGTGTACAGTTGGATACGAGCCACGTGCCAAGTCTGTAACTGCCAGGAGAGAGAAAACCACCAGGTATATAAGAGTTCCTAACAAATTTTCTAAGGTACGCACGTTCAGTTCATACACTTTACGCTTGCGAGTGACAGAGCTGTTTGTGAGAGAGAGTTTTCACGGTTCCAGTTCTTAGTATTTGGTGATACCGTCACTGACTTGAGCGTCGGAGTGCGATCGGCCGCAGCGGCGCCGTGTTGTTTCTCTGCAGGTTCTTGAGATAGATCCAGAGGAGGAACAGAAGTGAGAAGCGGCGCGCACGTCGATCCTTTGACGAGGCATTCTCCAGCGCTCCGGTCAACAGGCAGGATCAATTTGAAAGCATGTTTACGCGCTAGATTCGTACCCCCACACTTTAGGAAAGACCTTATGTTGAAACTCCAACGGTTTCATCAAGGCATGCTAAGTGTGGATGATTACTTTAAACAACTAGACACGCTTTTAATTCGAATTAATATGGATGAGAGTGAGGAAGCTAAGATAGCTAGGTTTGTGAGTGGCCTTCGAAGGGACATTCAAGACGTGGTAGAATTACAAGAATATTCTTCTTTGGAAAATGTGGTGCACCTTGCTAGTAAAATTGAAAATCAACTTGCAAGGAAAAATGCTTTCAAAAATTCTTCTAAGGATAACTACTACCACTCTTCTTGGAAAAATAAAAATAACTCTTTTTCAAATATCTCTTTTAAGGACTTTACTTTCAAACCTAGAGAGTCTAAGCCTTCCACTTCCAATTCTAGGCCTAAATCACCACATAAATCGTCTAGTAAGAAATGTTTTAAATGCTTAAGCTATGGACATATTGCTTCTAATTGCCCTTCTAAACGAGCTATGTATATGCATGATGGGGTAGATAGCAGTGAGCATGGGTCCGAATCTTCTAGACATTCCTCACCTTCTAGATCCCCAAGTGAGAGTGAGAGTGAAAGCCCACATGAGGGTGACCTATTAGTAATAAGACGCATGCTTGGACAAGTTTTAAAACCTTTTGATGACAATCAAAGAGAAAATATTTTTCATTCAAGGTGTCTTATTATGATAGGGTATGCTCTTTGATTGTGGATGGGGGGAGTTGTGCGAATGTGGCAAGCACAAAAGTAGTAGACAAACTTGGATTGCCTACCATCTCTCATGCCAAGCCCTATAAGTTACAATGGTTGAGTGAGGTGGGTGAGTTAGTAGTGAACAAACAAGTCCTCATTACATTTTCCATTGGCAAATATAAAGATGAGGTCTTGTGTGATGTTGTTCCAATGGAAGCTACTTGATCCGGTCGGTCATCGGTATGGGATGACGTCAGCCACTGATGGCCACGTGGGCTATTCTTAGTGAGACAGGTGGGCCAAGGAAGCTGGTGTGACCTGAAGAGGGTGATCAGGAGATCGGTGTCAGGAGGAGATCAGAGATCAGAGAGGTTATGCGGTCTATGGTACCATGCATGAGAGTGGTCCAAGGAAGCCAGTCGGTCGGTGATCGCATCCCTCTCGGCCCGTAACGTGCACGGGGCAGGACAGAGGTGATCGCCCATGCGTTAGGTAGTACCTGGTACGCGCGATTGCCCCAGTCGCACCTGGTACCTACGCAAAGGTTGCACGAGACATCCAACGAAAGAGACACGCTACGTTACTTCGTGTATAGACAACGTGGGAGGGCAGGAGGTTATATAAAGGCATTCCACGTTGTTACAGAGGTACGTTTTGATACTGGAAAAGATCTAGTTTTCGCACAGAGAGAAGAGAGAGAATTCGCAGAGAGCACGGTCCTCACAGAGACTCATAGTAAACGACTCTTTGGTGGTTTTGTTCACTGACTTACGGAAGGCGGAGTTAGACGTTGCGGGGCCTTCAACAGACAAGTCACCGGCAAGATCATTTGGCGCCCACCGTGGGGCTCGTTTGAAATTGTGATCCCGTCCACTGTCCTGCCAGATTTCGTGTGTTCTTAAGATTCTTTGCTGCAAGAATGAGGAAGACAAGGCAAACTACACCCGCGCCATCCGTCGAAGAAGGAGCTGTAACGATGGCGCAAGTCTTGGAGATAATGCGCGCGCTGCAAGACGATGTGGCGGCGTCAAGAATGGTGCAAGGAAGGATGCAAGCAGACTTGGCTGCATCGCAGGGCAGGAACGAAGATTTGAATCGGGTTAATGAAGAGCTGCGCCAGTCTTTACAGGCGCAGAAAGAGAGGGTGGCGGAGGAAGGAGTGGCGCCACCACCATCCCCTCCCATGACTTTCCCCATGCCATTCTCATCTGAAATAATGGGCGCAGTAGTACCACCAGGCTTAGTGGGGGTGAAGGCCTCGTTCACAGGGGTAAAGGATCCAGAAGCGCACCTGACGGCTTTCCACACCCAAATGATGCTTTCTGGAGGCTCGAATGTCGTATACTGCAAGCTATTCATGAGTACCCTGAGTGGGGTTGCGCTAGAATGGTTCGTAAGCCTGCCAGACGGCCACATCACGTCGTTTCAACAATTCTCAAAGCTGTTCAGGGAGCAATATATCGTGAACAGGGCACCCCCAGTGGTGTCGTACGATCTCTTCGATGTGCACCAGAACTAAGGCGAGACCCTCCGGGATTACCTTAGCCGTTTTGGGTCGCAGGTGGTGAGGCTGCCCAGCAAGGATGAAAATATGCTGGTGCACGCGTTCCAGAAAGGGGTTCTTGCTGGCCCCTTTAGTGAGTCTTTGAGCAGGCACCGCCCTAGCACGTTCGCGGAGATTAGGCGTCGTGCCGTGGCGCACATCACTGTAGAAATAGCGGTTTTTGAGAAAAGGGAAAGCGCAGTCCCTAACAAGTCGCGCGCAGGACCAAGCAGGACTCAGCAGCCGATGAGGGTGCACGAGGCCAAGGAGGGAAAAAGGGCTCAGGGAAAACCCCGCCCTTACGAGCCTCGGAGGGATTAGAATGGGGGGCGCACGAGGGAGAGTAACGCACCCCCCAGGTTTGATTTTGTGGTGGAACTGGCGGAACTGATCGTCATTCCAGCCATAGCAGCACGGCTGCGAGCACCGGAGAAGACCGACAGGGTGCTGGGGCGAAAGAAAGACGTGTGGTGTGAGTTCCATCAGGCCTATGGCCACCCACTCCGCGCGTGCTTGGCATTAGGACACCAACTCGCGGAGTTGGTAAAAAATGGCTTCCTGAGTGATTACTTGCGAGAGCCGCAAGGCGATCAGACATCGGGGGCCCCAGCAGGGGATCCTCAGCACGAGGTACCGGTGCACGGGGAGGTGCACACGATCGCGGGAGGATTCTCTAGGGGAGGATGTACAGCCTCTTAGAGAAAGAGGTACGCGCGATCGGTGTTGGCAGTCGACTCGGCGGAGGAGGATCACTCCCCCGACGTCGACATTGTCTTCACCAAAGCTGATCTCCGGGACGTTGTGCCTCACGACAACGACCCGATAGTTATCTCTCTTGTCACGGCAGGGAGGAAGGTGCACAGGGTCCTTGTGGACCAGGGAAGCTCGGCAAACGTGATGTTCTGGCCGACATTCAACAAACTGCAGCTGTCCCCTGATCTTCTGAAGCCATACCCAGGGTGTTTGTATGGTTTCGCAGGGGACCAGGTAGAGGTGCGGGGCTATGTGGAGCTGAGGACCACAATCATGGATGGTGCCACAGCCCGCACTGAAAAGATTAAGTACTTGGTGGTCAATGCTCCGTCCGCCTACAACATACTGTTGGGAAGACCGACGCTCAACAGGTTAGGAGCCGTACCATCGACAAGGCACATGAAGGTAAAGATGCCTTCGATGGAAGGGGTAGTGGTTACCATTAAATCGGACCAAAAGGAAGCCCGCCGCTGCTATGAAAACAGTCTCAAGCAGCAGAGAAGCGTGTGCCATGGTACCACAACGCCGCCGCCAAGGTCGGACGAGGGAACAGCAGAGGTCGTGACGTTGGTAAGAGGCACGCACGACGACGTGGAAATGGAAGAGGCGATGCTTGGGGGCACGGGAAGTGCCCAGGGTGAAGCTGAAGGGGAAAGAGGGATCGCGCCTCGCGAGTCTGGGATAGCGAGGGCGGTCATCGCCAGAGAAAGAAGGCCCCACCCGACTGAGGGGTGGGTGGAGGCGGCGATCGGGGGAAGGGGGTTCAAGCTGGGAGGACAGCTCGACGAGGACACACGACGACAGATCGCCGAGGTAATTGAGAAGAACATGGGCGCATTTGCGTGGACGGCCTCGGACATGCCGGGCATCAACCCGGACTTCCTCTACCATTGCCTCGCAATGGATCCCCAGGTCCGACCGTTGCGCCAAAGGAGGAGGAAGTACAATGAGGAGGAGAGGCAGGTGATCCATGAAGAAACCCACAAACTCATGACCGCGGGGCATATCAGGGAAATCCAGTACCCAGAGTGGCTGGCCAATGTGGTGCTGGTGAAGAACTCAAACGGCAAATGGAGGATTTGCGTGGATTTCACCGACCTCAACAAAGCATGCCCCAAGGACTCTTATCCCCTGCCTAGCATTGACGCCCTGGTAGATAGTGCGTCAGGATGCCAGCTGATGAGTTTCTTGGACGCCTTTTTGGGTTACAACCAGATCAGGATGCACCCGTCGGACAAGAGCAATACCGTATTCATGACCGAGCGGTCCTGCTACTGTTATAAGGTAATGTCGTTCGGTTTGAAGAATGCGGGAGCCACCTATCAGAGGCTGATGGATAGAGTACTCTCGCTGATGCTGGGAAGGAACGTACAGGCGTACGTCGATGACATGGTGGTCACCTCGCGAGGGAAGGAGGAGCATGTCGCTGATCTGGAGGAACTTTTCACAACGATCGCCAAGTACGGGTTGAAGCTCAACCCAGAGAAATGTATCTTTGGTGTAGAAGCGGGGAAGTTTCTGGGTTTCCTCCTAACAAAGCGAGGGATTGAGGCAAATCCCGAGAAATGTGCGGCGGTCATGGCGATGAGGAGCCCGGCGTCGGTGAAGGAGGTGCAGCAACTCATTGGTCGGCTGGCGGCTTTGTCGCGATTCATGTCCGCTGGAGGGGAGAAGGGCCATCCTTACTACCAATGTCTCAAGCGGAACAGCAGGTTCGTTTGGACCGAAGAATGTGAGGAGGCATTTGTTAAGCTTAAAGAATATTTGGCAAGCCCGCCGGTGCAGTGCAAGCCACAGACAGGCGCCCCTCTTCGTTTATACTTTGCTGTAACAGAGAGGGCGGTCCGTTCGGTTCTGGTCCAAGAGCAGGAGCAGGTCCAGAGACCTATCTATTTTGTGAGCAAGGTGCTGCAGGGCCCCGAAGTAAGATATCAGGCTCTGGAGAAAGCACCTTTGGCGGTGGTATTCTCAGCAAGAAGGTTGCGTCACTACTTTCACAGCTTCACGGTTGTAGTGATGACTGATCTTCCCATCCAAAAGGTGCTAAAAAAGCCGGATGCAGCCGGAAGAATGGTAAAGTGGGCCGTAGAAATATCTGAGTTCGATATCAGATACGAACCCCGAGGACCGATCAAGAGGCAGGTGTGCGCGGATTTCGTCGCTGAGTTGTCATCGGGCGACGCACCGCCCGAGGGCTCGGTCTTCCGATGGGTCTTATCGGTAGACGGATCCTCAAACCAACAGGGGAGTGGCGCGGGGGTCATCCTAGAAGGCCCAAACGGGGTACTGATCGAGCAGTCCCTGCGTTTCGCCTTCAAAGCCAGCAACAACCAGGCGGAGTACGAGGCCTGAATCGCCAGAGTGCTGCTGGCAAAGGAGATGGGAGCAAAAAGTTTAACGACCAAAATCGATTCCCTGTTGGTCGCTGGGCAGGTAACCGGGGAATTCCAGGCCAGAGACCCGCAGATGGCTGCATAGCTTGAGTATGTGCGCACCTTGAAGGTATCCTTTATAGCGTTTGAATTGATCCACGTACCAAGGGAGCAAAATGCCAGAGCCGACTTGCTCGCCAAGCTAGCCAGCTCGGGCAAGGGGGGAAGGCAGAGGACCGTCATCCAGGAGACACTGAGGGTACCTCGTGCGTTCGTTACAGACAACCAAGTGCTGCAGTTGTGCGATTCTCGCGAGCGTGCCGCGATCGGGCATCGGTCTCTCACACAGGAAACCTTGAAAGCACCAAGAGTGAGAGCTCGATCGACAGGATCCAACAAGGTGATGGAGATTGACGCCACGACAAGGGCTGACACGGGATAACCCCATACCAGCGGTATCTGGCAGATGGGGTGCTTCAGCTAGAGCCGGCGGAGGCAAAGAGAATAAAGAAGAGCTCGAGCAAGTTCACCCTCATTGATGGGGACCTCTTCAGATTCGGATTCACCCATCCAGTTTTAGTATGCGTGCACGGAGAGCAGTGCACGAGGCTTATGTCAGAGCTCCACGAGGGAATATGCGGGAGCCACGTCGGCGGTTGCGCCCTGGCGGGTAGAATTCTCCGTGCAGGGTACTACTGGCCAACGCTGAGGGAAGATTGTGTGGGTTACGCTCAGCGGTGCAAGCAATGCCAGCAGCATGCAGATTGGCACAAGGCGCCCCCCGAAGAACTAAGGTCAATTCACAACCCCTGGCCTTTCCACACGTGGGGAATCGACATCTTGGGACCTTTCCCCCTGGCGATCAGGCAGATGAAGTTCTTGATCGTCGCCATCGAGTATTTCACGAAGTGGGTGGAAGCAGAGCCGGTCGCACAAATCACCACTCACAAGGTTCAACAGTTTGTATGGAAAAACGTCGTGTGCCATTTCGGAGTGCCCAAGCGTCTAGTCTCCGACAATGGCACCCAGTTTACGAGCCATCAGCTGAGGAACCTATGCGAGGAGGTGGGGATACAGCAGGTGTTCGCTTCGGTAGAGCACCCTCAAACGAACGGGCAGGTAGAATCTGCCAACCGAGTGCTGCTCAGAGGGCTAAAGAGAATAATAGAAAAGGCCAAAGGAACGTGGGCGGAAGAAGTTCCCAGGATCGTATGGGTCTATCACACTATTCCGCAATCTAGCACCCATGAGACACCTTTCAGTTTGGTTTATGGGTCAGACGCTATGATCCCTGTGGAGATACAGGAAAATTCACCAAGATTTCTGAATTTCGTGGCAGAGAGGTCCAACGAGGAGAGAAAGGTGAATCTAGACCTTTTGGTCGAGATACGAGAAGAAGCCAGGATCAACGCTGAAGCTATAAAGAGAAGGGTGGAGCGAAGGCATAACTCCAAGGTGAGGCAGAGGCGATTCCAGGAGGGAGATCTGGTGATGAGGAAAGCGCATCAGCACGAGTTAGAGAATAAGCTGTCTCCCAAGTGGACCAGCCCGTTCAGAATAGTGGAGGCATTGGAGAACGGTGCTTATCGGCTGGAAACCTTGGATTGAGGGGCGATCCCCAGGACGTGGAACGCCACGCATTTAAAACTCTACTTTAGTTAAAATGTGTAGTGAGGCCGCGTTTTCGCGCCAAGGTGAACAATGTGAACAAGTTAAGGGTAAGCCCTTTTTCCCAGAAATAAAAAGAGGTTATGAGTATAAAGTTTGCAAAGTTTTGAGTTTAAAATCCTCCTCGCCCCAGGCGCGAGTGCAGGTGATCGGTTAGGCCTCCCTCGCCCCAGGCGCGAGTGAAGGCAACCGGTCTTAATCCTCCTCACCCCAGGCGTGAGTGCAGGCAGTTAAGTTCGAAATGCCAGGGGCGCTAGTAAGCCCAAAGAAGGGAAAGGAAGGATTCGAGAAACGCCTTTACCCAAGTGGCGTACCGTCAATATTGGCTCGGTAGGACTCTTAGTCAAATACCTTCTCACCCAAGGAGTGAGAAGATGGTAGAGCCACCTGAAGCTCTGAGGAACGATGGCCTTGGGGCAGGTAAGAGAGGGTGTCGAGAAACACTCTTCCTCCCAAAAACAAGGTGTCATCCTAGACCGATCGGTGTGGAAGTCCTCTATGCACTTAGCGTTGGAGCGACAAAGCAATAAAAAAATATGTACGGTAGAACCGCGATGACCGATGAGAAGGTGGTAGTGGTGGTTTAAACCCGATCGGTCATCAGTTATCAAGGGTTGCTCGTTGTGATCATAGTAAGAGATAAAAGAAGTTCAAATACGGTTAAGGTCTGGCATCAAGCTCGTGTAGATTAACAATTAATCGCACGTAGCAAGGGATAAAGGCAAGAAGATACACAAACAAACAAGCAATAGCAAAGAGAAGAATTTAATAAATCTATAGTTCGAGTTTTTACAAGGCAAATATTTATGGGCAAAATAAAGAAAAGCCACGTCAAGGGCAGTCAGGGACGGACGACCTTGCCATCCACCACCTCGAATTCAATGGACAGCTGGGAGCGGTCGACCTCGGGTAAAGCGCACTTGAGTTGCTCAAGAGCGAAGTCGAAACCCTCAGCAAAGGTGTCGGCCGCCTCTTCCCATAGTTTGGTCTTCTCGGCCTCGAACCCAGCTTTATCGGTCTCGAGCGCAACCTTCTCGATGGTCAGGGTGGCAATGGTCGACTCGACTTCTTTGAGCTTCCGGTCACTCGCGGCGAGGGCCTCCGTCAAGCTAGCATTTTGTTGACACATGTAGGCGGTTTCAGCCTCGAGTTGGATGGCCTTACCCGTAGTCTTCCAGCAGTTGGAAGTCGAGGGCGATGGCATCCCCCATCAGCATCTCGGTCTTGATGGTCTCCTGGACTTGTTGGACGCGAGCCATCTTGGATTCCTCCAGCATGTCCTTCAACATGCCGTTGGTGTCTTGCAAAGCCTCGTAGTCACTTCGCAGCGACTCCTGTTGGCTGAGCAGCTCCTTCACCTTGCCCTCTAGCTTTTCGAGGTGGCGGTGTTGTGTGGAGAATTCCAAGGAGAGCACCATCTGACGGGCCAAGTGGAGGTCCACCTCGCTGGAGCTCCACTTGACCAGCTCCTGATTTTGTAGCAGTTGCTTGGTCAGGCAGAGAACCTTGGGGAGTCCCTCGGAGTTGGGGCCCGTCACCTGGAAGGAGCTCTCACCACCACCCTCAGATGCGGTGGCAGAGTCTTGGGGGCGCAGCGATGGCGGGGGACGAGGGGTTCCCTCCGAACGCGCGATCCCACTCCCAGCTGCTTGAGTCGGAGGGGGTGACTTTGCTGGGGGTGGAGAGGAAAGGGGGGCTGGTGATGGAGGGCGCTCGGGGGAGGCATGGGCTCGAGGAAGCGGGTTGGCATCATCCTCGGGGCCCTCGGTTCCCCTTCTTTTTCTTTGGACCAAAGGGGACCCAGAGCTCTCCTCCTCAATGGCTATGACGGTGGTGGGGGCCTTCACCAATCGTTTCCTTTTCTTGTCACCCCTGGTCTCACGCCCTTCAGCTGGCGCGACCGAGATGGGAGAGGCACGAATGGGTTCGGCGATCGCCTCCACCTCAGAGGGCTCCTCAGCAGCCCGACGGCTCCTGGCCAGAGCGAGCAGCCTTTGCCGCCTTTCCTTGTCAGAAGTCATATCTGCATCAATTCAACATGGCAAAAGGTTAGCATACCAAGGCTCAAGAAAGCAAGCAGTTCAAACATAAAGGTAGTTAGCAAGTATATGTGGGGAAAGAAGCGAATCGGAAGCCCTAGGTAAAGGCAGGTAGAAGAGAAAGGAGGGAACAAACCGATGTATCTTTTGAGCTTCTCGGCGTCAAACTCGTGCTTGATAATGGTGGAAGAGCCAAACTTGGCGCCCAAGCCAGAGAGAAGGCCGCACAGCTCGCGCTCGTATGGGGCCATGGTTTCCAAACCTCGGGGTTTCCTAAATTCCACCTTAGGAACCCAGTAGAGGGGAAAGCCCTCGAGAAGGAAAGGGCTGTGTCTATTAGAGGTGATCATGTAGAATCTACCCTTCCAATCCTTGAAAGACTGCTGATACAGGCCCAAGATCACCCTCCCTGTCACACCGTTTAGGCTGACCCATGACCTATCACCCGGGTTCTTGGCCTCGAAGAAGTAGAGGAAGACGTTGGTTGATGGAGGGTGCCCAAAGTGGTTGCATAGGATCTCGAACGCCCGGATGAAGACCCAAGCGTTCGGATGAAGTTGGCAAGGGGCAACGTTCAACTCAGTAAGGAGCTACTTCACAAAGACGGTGAAGGGTAAGCGGAGGCGCAACCTCTTGAAGATAGCCGAGTAGATGAATGTAAAGGGCACCCCGTTGGTGTCCCTGTCATCTACGCAAATGGCCATGCTCTAGGGGGGGATGCGCACACCCAGATTTCGATCATCCTCCCTGTCGATGGCGCATGAAGGCTCGTCCTCAGCACCCTTCAGCAGGGTGGCGAGGTGATCGACTGGGAGCTGGCTGGACGTTTCAGCACGTAGGTGGAGGGGAGCCCACTTGTACGCTTGCGCGTAGTCTTGTGGAGCGAGCGTCGCCCTGGGTTGTGTACCCGCCGAGGGGGTAGCGCTCGTTGAGGGCGATGAAGGTGCACTGGAGGAAGGCTGTGCACCAGAAGGCGAGGCAAGGCGCGCGGTAGTTTTGGTGCGAGCCATTGTCTGTAACTACAATGGAGAAGGGAAAAGGTGAGGAATCAGTAAAAACTAGAAGAAGATGAAGGGAGTAAATGCTATGGTTCGAAGGGGTAAAGAAATGACAGCGACGAAGAGGAAGAAGAAGCGGAACGTAGAAAAGTCAGAAGAGGCCTTGATACAGCGCAGAAGAGGGAAAGTGACTCATGATGCATGAATAAATATGCATGAATAAATACAGTTACTGGGAAATGCAATCGGTAGAAAATGTCCAAATACGCCATAGATAGAGAAAGGAAGTACCTTTTTGTGATCGCGAACGGTTTCTAGGAGCATGGAAGCGAGGAAGATGAATCGCGGAAGAAGGTTCGAGAGGTTGCAAAGAAACGTGTTGGGGAAGATAATGGAACAGTAGAGGCGCGTAAGTTTTGAATAAAGGAACTGCAAGCGACGCTTCACGCTAACCGTTGATGCGCACACGTGTCGCAAGATAAGGGAAGGAAAGCGTAACGTTACTTAAAGTACAACACCTGACGCGGCACGTGATGTGGTGTCACTTGCCACGTGACCACCGAGAACGAGCACTTAGTCTCTTCGCTGAGGACGAGTACGCAGCTCGAGACTGGGGGGCTTGTGATCCGGTCGGTCATCGGTCTGGGATGACGTCAGCCACTGATGGCCACGTGGGTTGTTCTTAGTGAGACAGGTGGGCCAAGGAAGCTGGTGTGACCTGAAGAGGGTGATCAGGAGATCGGTGGTCAGGAGGAGATCAGAGATCAGAGAGGTTATGCGGTCTATGGTACCATGCATGAGAGTGGTCCAAGGAAGCCAGTCGGTCGGTGATCGCATCCCTCTCGGCCCGTAACGTGCACGGGGCAGGACAGAGGTGATCGCCCATGCGTTAGGTAGTACCTGGTACGCGCGATTGCCCCAGTCGCACCTGGTACCTACGCAAAGGTTGCACGAGACATCCAACGAAAGAAACACACTAAGTTACTTCGTGTATAGACAACGTGGGAAGGCAGGAGGTTATATAAATGCATTCCACGTAGTTACAGAGGTACGTTTTGATACTGGAAAAGATCTAGTTTTCGCACAGAGAGAAGAGAGAGAATTCGCAGAGAGCACGGTCCTCACAGAGACTCAGAGTAAACAACTCTTTGGTGGTTTTGTTCACTGACTTACGGAAGGCGGAGTTAGACGTTGCGGGGCCTTCAACAGACAAGTCACCGGCAAGATCAGATCTTAAGAGTGGTTACAATCAAATTCGAATTAAACATGGTGATGAATGGAAAACCGCTTTTAAGACCAAATTTGGTTTATATGAGTGGTTGGTCATGCCTTTTGGCTTGACTAATGCTCCTAGTACCTTCATGCGACTCATGCATCATGTTTTAAGAGCATTCATTGGCAAGTTTGTTGTGGTTTACTTTGATGATATTCTTATATATAGCTTGTCTTTAGAAGATCATGAGTCACATGTTAGACAAGTTTTAGAAACTCTTAGGAAGGAAAAATTGTATGCTAATCATGCTAAATGTTTTTTTGCATTAGATCATATAGACTTCCTAGGGTTTGTGGTTAGTCATAAAGGGGTGCATGTAGATCAAACAAAAGTTGCAGCAATTCAACATTGGCCTACACCCACCAATGTCAATGAAGTACGAAGTTTTCATGGACTTGCTAGTTTTTATAGGCGGTTTGTGAAAGACTTTAGTACAATTGCCGCACCTTTAAATGCCATAGTAAAGAAGGATGTGGTTTTTAAGTGGGGACAAGAGCAAGAAAACGCTTTTCAAGCTTTGAAGGATAAATTAACTAAAGCCCCCATTTTAGCCCTTCCTAACTTTGCTAAGACATTTGAAATAGAGTGTGATGCCTCTAATATAGGCATTGGGGCCGTCCTCCTTCAAGAAGGACACCCCATAACTTATTTTAGTGAGAAACTCAAAGGGAGTCATCTCAATTACTCCACTTATGATAAAGAACTTTATGCTCTTGTTAGAACTTTGCAAAATTGGCAACATTATCTTTTTCCAAAGGAATTTGTGATCCATAGTGATCATGAGTCCCTTAAATATTTAAAAAGCCAAAGCAAGCTTAATAAGAGACATGCTAAGTGGGTGGAGTTTATTGAGAATTTCCTTATGTGATCAAACATAAACAAGGTAAAATTAATGTGGTTGCCGATGCTCTTTTAAGAAGATATACCTTGTTAACTGTTTTGAATGTTCAATATTTAGGATTTGATCACATAAAGGAACTTTATCATGATGACTTAGATTTCTCTCTAATCTATCAAGAGTGTTCCAAGGGAGGTCACAAAGACTTTTTCTTACATAATGGTTTTCTTTTCAAAGGAAAAAGACTTTGTGTTCCCCAAGGATCCATAAGACAATATCTTGTTAGAGAGGCTCATGAGGGTGGGCTTATGGGACATTTTGGGGTAGCTAAGACCTTAGAAACATTGCATGAACATTTCTTTTGGCCTCACATGCGCAAATCCGTACATACCTTTTGTGATAGATGTATAGCATGTAGGAAGGCTAAATCTAAGGTCCAACCCCATGGTTTATATACCCCTCTTCCTATGCCTACAATGCCTTGGGTTGATATTTCTATGGATTTTATCTTAGGACTACCCAAGACATCGAAGGGTAAGGATTCCATCTTTGTGGTAGTGGACAGTTTTTCTAAAATGGCTGATTTTATTCCATGCCACAAAGTGGATGATGCATGCTATATTGCAAATCTTTTCTTCAATGAAGTTGTTCGTTTACATGGACTTCCTATAAGTATAGTATCCGATAGGGATTCTAAGTTCTTAAGTCACTTTTGGAGGACCTTATGGGGGAAACTTGGCACAAAACTTCTGTTTTCTACTACTTGCCACCCCCAAACTGATGGTCAAACCGAAGTGGTTAATAGAACTTTGGGTCAATTATTGAGATGCTTTATTTCTGGGAATCGAAGGGCTTGGGAGCATTTACTACCTCATGTTGAATTTGCTTATAATAGGGTAGTAAATTCCACCACTAACCATTCTCCTTTTGAGGTTGTTTATGGGTTTAATCTCCTCACACCTCTAGATCTTCTTCCCATTCCTATACTGGATGAGGTTCTATGCAAAGACGGTTTTGAAAAGGCTTCTTTTATTAAGGATTTGCATAACCGCATCAAGTTACAAATTGAGAAGAAAGTTGGTAAGTATGCTGACACTGCCAACCAAAGGAGAAAGGCATTAATCTTTGAGCCCGGTGATTGGGTTTGGCTTCATTTGAGAAAGGATAGATTTCCTTCTCTAAGGAAGTCCAAACTTATGCCTCGTGGTGATGGCCGTTTCCAAGTCATCAAGAGGATTAATGATAATGCCTATGAGTTAGATATGCCCACTACTTATCTTGGTAGTAATTCTTTCAATATTACTGATCTCACTCCTTTTGCTGCCGGTTTCCCAAATTCGTGGACGAATTCTCTCCAACCCGGGGAGTATGATGGAAACCAAGTAGAGGATGCTCAAGCCCATGAAGCCCAAGCCCAACAAGGGGCCCAAGCCCAACGAGGGGTCCAAGCCCAACAAGGGGCCCAAGCCCAACGAATCACTAGGAGCATGGCAAGAGCTTTGGGACAAGAGCTTTGGGACAAGAGTATAATAAGATGGCTCTTCTTATTTCTTTTATAGAATAGGGGTGCGGATGTAATAAATAGGTGTAAGTAGTAAGGGAGGCTAGGGGGGAGTGTAGATAGGAGTTAGGAGGTGCCAAACTAGGAAGGAAAGTCACACTTCCTTCATGCACTAGTTGGCACCGAATTTGAGTCTCATTTGAGGCACATTTGGCTTTGCATTTCAGCACCTTATAGGCTATAAATAAAGGTGTTGCCCTTGTACAAATCAGATTTGGAATTTAAAGTAGAGAGACTATACTCAAATTTAGAGAGAAATTGTGAGTCTTGAGTCTTCTTCTTCCTTTGCCTTATCTTGTGAGCAATGGTGAGCTTCAAGTGGCGGCACTCCTTCACTTATCTTGGAACAAGGCTCCAAGTGGCGTGAACTGCTTCTCCAAGTCTCAAAATCCAGCAAGCTTCTTTCTATAAGTGTTCTTCTTTCATTTCTTCAATTTTCATTCGGTAGTTTCTTAGTTTCTAGTGTTTCCTTTCATGTGTATCGATTACAATTGTGTTTCTAGCTTTGTTTCCATTTTTTTGTTCGGTGCAGTAGTTTTCCTTTTCATTTCTGTTTGGTTGTATAATTCTATTCTTCATTCTTTGTTGTTGATTCCATTTGACAATATATGGACCTCCATATGAGCTTTGGTTTGGTGCAAAGTCTTGGTGAGTTCTTGAATTAGAACATTGATCCAATTCTAAATAAAGTGCCATTTCATGACCAACTCAAGTTGCTCCTAAGAATGTCAAAGAATCATGTATTCTTGCTGTTGCATTCACATCACAAGGGGTAGTTGCAGCTTATTGAAAGTCGGCCAGAACATAACATCTGCCGAGCTTCCTTGATCCACCAGTATCCGGTGGACCTTCCTTCCCGCCATGACTAGCGAGATAACTATGGGATCGTTGTCATGAGGCACAACGTCCCTAAGGTCCTCCTTGGTGAACGTAATGTCCACATCCGGCGAGTGATCTTCAAACGTTTCTACCGCCATCACAGACCTTGCATATTTCTTCCTCTGTGATGCAGTGCATCCACTCCCTGAGAAACCTCCAGCTATGGTATGGATCTCTCCATGAGTGGGTACCTCATGCTGTTGGCCCTCACTGCTCGCCGGCTGGGAGCTCGATGCTTGCCCCGTCCTCTTGTCCAGCAGGTAATCCTTCAAGAAGCCACACTTGACCAACTCGTCGAGTTGGTAACCCAGGGCCAAGCACGAATCAAGGGAGTGACCAAAACTTTGGTGGAATTCGCACCATGTGTCCGGTTTTGGTCTCAACACCTTGTCTGAAATCTTCTCAGGCGCTTTAAGCCTGGCAGCTATGTTGGGGATGGCGATCAGGTCTGCCAATCCCATGACGAACTCGTACCTCGGGGATCGGTTGAACTCTCTAGGGCACCCTGGCCCTCTCCCCTTGTTTTTCTTTGGATCATAAGGATGGCGAGTCCTTTGATCCTTCTTGGCTGCCGCCGTCTCCAACACCCTTTGTGGTTGAATTCTAGTTTGGGCCCGTGGCTTATTAGGAGCCTCGTTCCCTCTCTTCTCAGCGACCTCACTCTCAGCGGTGATGTAAGCCACAGCACGTCGCCGGATTTCGGCAAACGTGGCGGGGTGGTTCCTAATCAGCGACTCGCTGAAAGGTCCATGCAACACGCCCTTTTTGAAGGCGTGCACGAACATCTCCTCGTCCTTGCTAGGCAAGCGAACTATATGTGCTCCAAACCTGTTCAGATAGTCCCTAAGGGACTCTCCCTGATGCTGCCTTACGTCGAACAGGTCATAAGACACCACAGGTGGCGCCTTGTTCACGATGTACTGGTCGACGAAAAGCTTAGAGAACTGCTGGAAACTGGTTATGTGACCTGTAGGCAGGCTGACGAACCATTCCAGCGCTGTTCCATGGAGTATGCTCATGAACATCTTGCAATAAACTGCATCTGAGCCTCCTGACAGCATCATCTGCGTATGAAACGCGGTAAGATGTGCTTCAGGATCCTCCACGCCGGTGAAAGAGGCATTCACAGCCACTATGCTCGCAGGAATCACCGTGTCCATGATCGCCTGAGCAAATGGCATCGGGAAAACATGCGGTGGCGACGATGGTGCAACTTCTTCATCGGTTGTGCGTCCTCTCTGCTCGTGAAGAGCTTGACGCAACTCCTCATTAACCTTGCTGAGCTCTTCATTTCTGGCCAGAGATGCGACCAGGTCTTCGTGCATCTTCGCTTGCTCAACGCGCGACGCCTCCACATTTTCTTGCAACGTGCGCATCATCTCCATCATTTGCGCCATGGTTACGACGCTTTCTTCAACCGTTGGCACAACGGGACTTGGACGCGTTCTTCTCATCTTTCGCATGAAATATCAACAGATCAAACTCTAACAACCAAAACCTTCACCAGCGAAACGATCGATCCAGCAATCAATCGATCAAAACTTCTCTAACTTCGAAAAACTTCTAAGAAAACAATCGCAACAGCACACGATCGATTCGGATGTTCAAACTTCCACAGAAACTCGCAATCTCAACACGAACTTCCTACTTCTCCACTAAAACCCCCAATTCACCGATCGAAAGCTCAAACAAAACGGTGAAAAACTTCAGAAAATGGTTGCACCAGCACACAACCACACAAGAACTGCAGAAACTTCAAGAAACTCACGCTGTGGATGGGAAACACGTTTTACAAGGCCCCACGGTGGGCGCCTGATGATCCTGCCGGTTGACCTGAGTGCAAGAGTCTTGCCACGTCAAAGATCTCTCCTTCGGATCAGCTTCGCACCACGTTGGCTTTTGCTCTTCACGTCTCAATTCCTCGCAAGAACCTGAAGAAAACAAAGTGGCGCCACTGTGGCCGATCACGCTTCGACGCTCAAGTCAGCGAAAGAATCACCAAAAACTCAGAGAAAAGATCTCAACTCAATGTACTAGAAAGTATTCTGAAAGCCTACCTCAAAAGTCTGTTAAGTGTTCCTTATATACCTGAGCTTTTTCTCTCTCCTGACGATTACACCTCCAGACACGTGGCTCACATCCAGCTGTACACGTGTCAACATCTGGAGCTTCCTCAACTTGAGCGTTACTTCTACTCTTTTCGCCATGCAACTAAGTTATCCATACAGGGAGTAACTTGGTGCACAGCTTTCCTTGGAGCGCGACCCTTTAAGTGACGAGTACTGGGTGCCACCACCTACACCATTCCTGTAGTCTCGCCTGCCGCCGTCACAATCTGCTTCACTTGCACACCATGCACGCTCTGGGAAACTGTTCCCTCGACCCGACCTCTGGCTAGGGTGTGATCATCTGATGTCCTCATCCTCCGCTGCTACTTGACAACATATCGCTCGTCTTCCATACTTGTACCTCTTGGAAACCTTTAAATAAGCTTTCCTGATCATTCGGCGATGTGCCCCTCTCGGCGGTGTGTAAACCACCCGATCTCCTAGCATTCCCCGGCGATCTCTAACTATCTGATCTCCTAGTACTCTCATACGGTGATTGTGGCGCAACTCTGGTGACCGTCGGTTACGCATACTTGAGATCGGAGAACGCCAATTCATCGATCGGCGACTATACTAACTTCCCGATTTACTTCCCTTCTGTCGGCCAGGTGTCCCGTTCAACACGCCTATATTGTCACTTGCTGCCACGTCATCACTCCTAATGACCTGATCGGTACATCACCCATGAAGGAACAAATGATGTGAAGAGAGCAAGGAAACATACTCTAATACAAGAGTATGAGATGTTCAAAATGCTTAAAGAAGAATCTAGTGCTGAAGTGCAAAAAAGGTTCACTCACATCATCAACCATCTAATGAGCCTTGGGAAAACTTTTGATAAAGAAGAACTAAACATCAAGATTCTCAAGTGCCTAGATAGATCTTGGCAACCTAAGGTAACAGCAATTTCTGAATCAAAAGATTTGACATCCTTGAGAACGGCTTCATTGTTTGTTAAGCTTAGAGAACATGAGTTAGAAATGAATAAACTCAATGTTCAAAAAAGTGAAGACAAGCATGTGAGAAACATTGCCTTGAAAGTTTCCAAGCACAAAAGAAAACAAGATTCAAGTGATGAAAGTGAAGAAGAAAACCTTAGTTTGCTGTCCAAAAAAGTCCAGTAGATTCTTGAAGAGAAATCGCAACAAAGAAGCCAACAAAGAAAGGTATGGCAACAAGAAAACTAGTGATTTCAATTCTAACAATTACACTTGCTTTGGTTGTGGTGAACAAGGGCATATAAAAGCTGATTGCCCAAATAAAGAAAGTAATGAAAAGAAATCAAGCTACAAGGAGAAGAAGGGAAAATCAAGAAGAGCATATATTGCTTGGGATGAAAATGAAGTCTCCTCATCAAGTGAAGATGAAAAAGCAAACATATGCTTAATTGTAGAAGGATATGATGAGTCAAGCAGCTCAAGCAGTGTAAGTTCATGTGCTTTCCTAAGTGCTGAAAATTATAGTAAATTGCTTTAAGCTTTTCAAGAAACTCATGAAGAAGCTAACCGATTGATTCTCTCAAACAACCGATTGAAAGGGCTGAACAACTGGCTTGAAAAAAGGGTTAAGACACTTGAAGAAGAGCTGGAAAAATCAAAAAATGATTTTGAAAAACATTTCAAAAACACTTCTCATGTGTGTGACTCTCTTGCTTGTGAAAATTGTGAAAATCTTGAAAAGAAAGTTCATTATCTTGTTAGAACTGTGGATAAACTTTCAAAGGGTAAATCAAACTTTGGGAATGTCTTGGCATCTCAAAATTGTGTTTTTGGAAGAGCTGGATTAGGTTTTAATCCACAGAACAAGCAAGATAAGTTTTCAAAGACTTTCAAAACTGCCAGGAAAACAACCGGTTGTTACACGCTTTTATTGCATGAAAAGAGGCCATTCAGTCAGATTATGTAAAATAAGGAAATATTTTGTTCCCAAAGGTTTCATGAAATGGATTCCCAAAGGTTCTGAGGTTTCAAATATTTTGTCAAACCAAAACAATAGATTGTTTCATGATTTCAATCGATTGTTTGTTTGAAAATCCTAACAGAATTTTGTTTTGTTAGTTGAGTGTGCTTTAAATGATTTTCAAATGAATACGCTCCTGTATTAAATGGTTTGACCAATCTTTGAAAGCTATAAATAGTTTGTTTATGTTTTATAACAAACTAGAAAAACAAATTTGAGTTTTTCAGTTGTGCAAGATTGTTTCAAGTTGTTCCTGCCGGTTGACCAAAAAGATCTTCGTTCGTTGCTTTGACTCGCGAACAAGGACTCCTTCGTCTTCAACTCAGATCTTCACCCTACTCCTCCGTGAGTACCTGAAATAGAATGAGCAAAGGGCGCCCTCGCGGCCGTTTGCACTCCGACGATCAAGTCAGCAAGCAGAAAACACCAAACACCTCCGTATCGGAGCACCGTAACTCAATTCTCTGAAGGTGTGTACCTGAATTGTAACTAACTTCTCTCTCTCTCTCCAATCACTCGTGCGTACAGTGAGTAAGCGAGAAAATGATCAGAGTGTGTGTAAACTGTGTGAAAGCGTACCTTACTAAGCTTTCAGAGAAGCTTATATACCTTGGGTTTCAGTGCTTACTGCCATGTGGCCTTTCTGACTTAACCGCAACTCCACGTGGAAGGCCTTACGACGCTGTAACCCAACTTACGGAAATCCCAGCGTGTAAGTCTTCCTTCCTCGAAGTGCATCTGGCACAAGGGGTGACTACCTGGGTGCCAACTCATGCGCCCCAGCCTCTAGTCACTCGCCCTGGGAGTGTATCAGCCTTCCTCTCGTACCATGCACATGGATTACCCCTGGGCATGGCCCTCTCCCGGGTCGTATCTATCCCAGGGATTCTCCAGAGGTGGCGTGGGTACTTCACGAGTTAGGTTACTCCCTACTGGTACTGGGGATATGGCCTTGAAGCCACCTTTCTCTTTCCCTTATTACTGTTCAGAGGCACCGGGGCCCGAGGCCTCCTCGTCCGTACCGTGGCCTCTTATTGTGTCGCCCCTCCACGGTCTTCTCTACCCGTGGGTATCGGGGGATGGCTGCATCGACGCCTGAATCTAGCGACGGCCACACCTGGCGACACCCACTTATGGCGACGCCCACACCTGGCAACGCCCACACCTGGCGACACCCAAAGCGGTCAACTCTGACTTTCCTCTTTGGAGCCCCCCTTGGTGGGTCCCGCCATATGTTTGACTCTGACTTTGGTCAACGCCCGGGGACGGGTTGGTACACAAGTTTTGAACATTCACTTTTCAACTTTGGTTTTCTCAAGAGAGAGTGGAATAGGATTACATCTGTATTGATTTCAGTTTGTTCTATAAACAAGTGTAATTCGTTTTGAATTCTTTGTAATTTCTGGTGTTGTAGCCAAGGAGTGTTGTGTGCTCTTGAGGTTGTCAAGATCAACATTCTTGGTGTGTGCTGTGCCAAAGGAAGTGTGTTTCTTGAAGGGTTCAAGGTCACTTCTTTGGTGGTTTTGTGTGTAATTTGTATTAATTGCTTAGTGGATTGCCCAGTGGCTTTTGGGGACTGGATGTAACTCTTGGTTTAAGAGTGAACCAGTATAAACTGTTTGTGTATCTCTTTCTTCCCTTAAACTTATTTAAATTCACTTGTTATTGCTTTGCTGGTATAAACAACCGATTGTTTCGAAGAAACAACTGATTTTTTTTCTCATGCTTTGCTGTTTTGTGCTTTATATCTTGGCTAACTGAATTTCTGATTGAGTTTCATACAAAGGATTTTGTTCTAGCTAAAAAAGTTTTCAAAAACCCCCTTTAAACAATTCACCGTCCTCTCATTTAAGGCCACATATTCTACTAGGCAAGTCGGTTATTACGATCCTAGTGAAGCTTTGAAAATAATGACGAAGTCGCCGAGCTGTGAAAACCAGAGCTAGAATAGACTTCTCGATAGCTTGATATTGAACCTCTTATCCTTGTAGCACCTTGCTTACGAAATAAACTGCGTTTTAGATCTTCTGTTGATCTTGCAAAATGATCGAGCTGATAGCCCGATCTGTTATTGAAAAGTATAGACGAATAAGGATTCCTGGAGTTGGTTTACCGAGAACTGGGGACTAGCCATGTATTCCTTTAACTTGGCAAAAGCGGTTGTTTTTCTTAAGACATTGGAAATAAGCTTACCCTTTATCCCCAATCGCTGACAAGAAATGAGAGGGCGGTCATGCGCCCAGTTAGTTATTGCACTTCCTTCACATTAGTTGAGCTTCTCATTTTTATAAACTATGTGCATTTGTTGGGGTTCGCCTCTATACCTATTTCGGTTAGCAGGAAGCCAAGAAATTTCCCTGCTTCAACTCTAAACATGCATTTATGAGGATTAAGCTTTAGATTGTACCTTGCTATGGTGGTAAATAACTCCTCTAGGTCGGGAACATGTTGATCTCCCCTTTCCGATGTGACGACCATGTCATCCACATATGCTTGAACGTTGTGTCTGAGCATTGGTGAAAGGATCCGGTCCATGAGTCTATGATAAGTCGCTCCAGTGTTTTTGAGACCAAAGGGCATGGCCTTGTAGCAGTAACTGGCGACCTCACCCATAAAAGTTGTCTTACTCTCGTCCTTCGAGTGCATATGAATCTGATTGTACCCCAAAAATGTATCTAGAAAACTTAACAAACGACATCTTGAGGCGTTGTCTACCAAGGAGTCTATGCTTAGTAGAGGGTAAGAATCCTTAGAACAAGCCTTATTTAAATTGGTGAAGTCAACACACATCCTCCACTTCCCATTTGCCTTTTTCACCAATACGACGTACGCCAACCACTCAGGGTATTGGATTCTCTTATGTGGCTAGCAGCAAAAAGTTTATGAGTTTCTTCTTGGATGGTGAGGCATTTCTTAGAATTATAGGGCTAAAACAAGAGAGGGGTGAATTGTTTTTGAAAGATTTTTGCAAGTATTGAAGGTAAAGTGAAAGGCTATGAAGAATTAATCAATGGAAAATCTGTCCAACCAAATATAAAACTATTTTTAACCTTGATGCAGAAAATCAACCTGATGTTTTTATGAAACAACCGGTATTTTTTATCAGCAATTTATAAAAACAAAGTTAAAGCAATTTAAAGAGTGTAAGGATAGAGAGATTCACACAGAATGTTTATACTTGTTCACTCAACACCTGAGCTACATCCATTCCTCAGAAACCACTGAGAATTCACTATGTAATCAACCCTAGATTACAAGCTACACACACCAAGAGTGATGATCTTGAACCCCTCAAGAACACACACCACTCCTTGGTAAAAACCACACCAAGAATGTTGATCTTGATCCCCTCAAGAACCACAACACTTCTTGGCAACACCAGTACAAAAATACAATTATTAAAAAGGAAAGGAATAGAATACACATGGGTAAATCACAAGATCAAAGATCAGAATACAGGACCCAATCCTATTCCCCACTTGAGATGATCCAAAAGCTCTTTGAAAACTTGAAAATTGTTTTTGATTGATCTCTTTTACTTAGTCATTGCATAGGAGCGTAAAACCATCTTTTTATCTTTCAATCAAATGGTTAAAACAGTTACAACAAAAGCCCAAAAGCAGTTGGAATAATTTAAAATAGAAAAACCACTTAACAGAATTTTGTTAAGTTTTTCAGCAAAACAATCGGTTGATTTTTCGAAATAACCGATTGATTTTTATTTGACAGCATTAAAATCCACTAAGTGTCAAATAACCTGTTGTTTCGAAATTTCAACCTGTTGAAATTTGTTTAACAGCAAAGGCAAAGACAAAGCTTTTCCAAATCATTTTGAAATCCACTAAGTATCAAACAACCTGTTGATTCAAAATTTCAACCTGTTGAAATTTCACATTCTTTTAGAAAACCCATCTTTTAAAAATGTTAAAGATTCAATTAAGCTTGGATCATCTTAAGGAGTGAATTAACAAGTCTCAAACAACTAGGCACACACACAACAACAGCAAGGTCTTCAAGCTTTCCACTTGGATTTGGAGACATCAAAGCATCTTGTTCAACAACGTTTCTCCTCATTGAATTTCCTTCGTCTTTGGACTACGGGCTTAACCTTTTCATCCATGGTAAGACGGTGATACAAAAAATGTGGATTTATTCTAGGCATGTCCGCAAACGACCATGAGAGACCGTTCATATTCTCTTAGATGACGACGGCTATTTTATCCTCTAACTCTTTGCAAAGCGAGGTGTTGAGCTTGAATTTCTTCCCTTTTATCTCCCTCTCTCACACTTCTTCAGCAGACCCAAGTTGCCTCTCATCAGTGATATCTGCTTCTGCCATCCATCCTGGCTATCATCATTGGATGGTGACTGCGTAGGTTCCCCTATGATTTTTCAAACTGCTCTCGTACCACTTCCATGCCATCTTTTGATCAACTTTTATCGTGATTATCCCTCCTTCCAACGAGGGAAACTTCATCTTCATGTGTGTGGTTAAGGCTATTGCACCCAACCTATTCAAGGAGGGTCGCCCTAAGAGCAGGTTGTATGCAGAAGATGCATTGACGATGATATACTTGATAGGAATCATCCTGGCTGCGTTTTCATCAGAGAAGGTTGTCCTCAGCTCAACGTATCCTCGTACTTCTACCTAGTCCCCTGCGAAGCCGACCAAACAGCCATCATAAAGCCAGAAATGATCAGGGGATATTTGCAAATTTGTAAATGTTCCCCAAAACATCACGTCGATCGAGCTTCCTTGATCAATTAGGACTTTGTGCACCTTTCATCCTACCCTAACAACAAATATCACCACTGGATCGTCCTCATGGGGAAACACATCTTCCAGTTTGGAACTTGTGAAGTAGAGGGAGGGCTCTATGGGGCATTCAAACCTCCTTGTATTTCGGGGCATTATAGCCTACACTTACTGTTCGCGTTTGGAGGCTGAGTTTCCACCTCCAGAGAATCCTCTTGTGATGGTGTTCAAATCTCCGTGGACTGGAGTTTCATGTGTTTGATCCATGGACGTAGCCTCTCCTTTTGGTTCCTCCTAGTTGACCTCGAGATGTTCCTTGAAGAAGCCCTCCTTGACTAAATTAGCCAGTTGATAACTTAGAGTTATGCACCGCTTGATGATATACCCATAGGCCCTGTGAAAGTCGCATCAGGCATCTTTTCACGATCCTAATGACTTTTGTGGAAATTTTGGCCTATCCACTACCCCTGCTATACTTATGAGTTCTTTATAGAGTACTCAGAATCTAGGTATGACTGTCGTCTCCTCCCTGGCCTTTATCTTAGGCTCGTCCTTCTTGGCAACATAGGGACATACCTTGAATTTATTCTCTTCTCGGTGGATGCTTCATTGCTCAACGATCTCAACTATTTTCCATGTGTCTAGGTTGTTTGGACCGTGAGGTTCTATTTTTCCTGAGCACTTCCTCTTAAACCTCGATATGGGTCATAGCTCGTTCATGCACCTCGACTAATTTCTTCATCATATGCCTGATTAATGAATCACTGAATGGGCTTGTTGTCATCCCTTTTACGAAAGCAGCAACCACCATCTCTTTTGTTGAACATGGGAGCTTTGATGTTTCAAATCCATGATGAAGCTTGAAGTTGTGCTGCTCTTTGTTTTGGGTGTAGTCTAGGGTGTTTAGAATCTTTGTAAGATCTTTCCTAGTCCCTTGCACAAGGCTTGCTCAATCTGTTTTGTTATAGAAAAGTGTTTTTTCTAAGCAAAGAGAAAAACAACCGGTAGAATTATCGAAATAATCGGTTGTTTGTCACTTGGCTTGTTTGGAGGTTTTAAAACTTTTTTTGACTTGGTTATGTAAATGACTAACCAATTCAACCGATTAAAACGACTTTTCAACCGGTTGATTGTAACATTTCATAACAACTTTTTGACAACCTGTTAATCTATTTTGGATGTGAATCAAAACTGTTTTTGCAATAAATGCTGCCTTAAATGGCTAGCTTTTTGTGCTATAAATATAGTCTTTTCTTAAAAACAAAATACACAAGTTTTATATCAAACAAAGTGAGATTGAGATTCATATTGATTTGAAAGAAGATTTCAAAAGTTTTGCAAGATTCTTGTTGAGCTGTACACTGGTACAAGGTCTGATCATAGAAGTTTCCTAGTTTTTATAATCTCAGGTGTTTTCTATTCCTTTCATGATTCTTGTAATTGTACTTTAAGAAACTTGTAAGTGTGTGTGAAATCCTGTAAATTCTTAGGGTTTTCTGACTAGAGGTGAGTGTTTGCAAAGAGGGTGAGTGGTTCTTGTAGTTTCAAGAGCACCTCTTTGTGGTTGTGTTGTTGTAATCTGTGAGTGATTACTAGTGGAACCCAGTGGTTGTTCTGGGAACTGGATGTAGCTCAAGGTTGAGTGAACCAGTATAAAAGTGTTTGTGTAAGTCTCTCTCTAACTCACTCCTTATAATTGTTTGTTTTAATTCTGCTTTTGTTGATGCTATAAGTAACCGATTAAAATGTGTTTTCAATCGGTTGAAATTCTGCAAACAGTTTTTTAATCATTGTTTGATTGCTTTCCTTAATTGTTGTACCAACCCGTCTCCGGGCGTTGACCAAAGTCAAAGTCAAAGTCAAAGTCAACATATGGTGGGACCCCTCAAGGGGCCCAAGGGGAGGAAGTCAACAGGTTGACCACTTGAGGCGTCGCCAAGACGAGGCATCGCCAAGACGAGGCGTTGCCATGGTGAGGCGTCGCCAAGGTGAGGCGTCGCCAAGTTGAGGCGTCGCCAAGATGAGGCGTCGCCAGGTTAAGGCATCGCCGGTGCCACCCCCCGATACCCATGGGTAGGAAAGACCGTGGAGGGGGCGACACCGCGAGAGGCCTCAGTACCTCAGAATAGTAATAAAGAGAAGAGAAAGGTGGCTTCAAGGCCACGGTTCTAGTACCAGTAAGGGGTAACCTGACTCGCGAAGTACCCAGGCCCAGGGGATAACCACGTGCATGGTACGAGAGAAAGGTAGATACGCTCCCAAGGCGAGTGACTAGAGGTTGGGGCGCCTGAGTTGGCACCCAGAAAGTCACCCCCTTTGTGCCATATGCACTCCAAGAAGGAGGACTTACACTATCCCTAAGTTGGGTTACGATGCTGTAAGGCCCTATACTGGGTGCTTGTATGGGTTTGCAGATAACCACACGCGGATGATGCTGGTTGGCAGCTCCGATGTCGTAAGGTGCAAGCTCTTCATGAGCACCTTGACATGGACTGGTTCATCAGCCTCCCGGAAGGCCATATCACGTCTTTCGCGCAGCTTTCACAGTTGTTCAGAGAACAGTATCTAGCCAACAGGGCTCCACCCCCAGTTTCGTACGACTTGTTCGACGTGAAGCAATATCAAGGTGAGACCTTGAAGGAGTACATAAACCGTTTTGGGGTGCAAGTGGTGAAGGTTGGCACCACAGAGGAGCCAATGCTCAGGTATGCGTTCAGAAAGGGGGTGTGCCCTGAGCCTTTCTGCGAGTCGATCATCCGGAACCGCCCCTAGTCTTTTGCTGAAATAAGGCGTCGTGCAGTAGAACACATTGCCTCTGAGGGTGTGGTATACGAGAAGCGCACAACTGTCGTGCCCACACGCCCGAGAGCACCTACGCGTGCGCAACTCGTCAGGGCCAACGAGGCCACGACGGGGAGGAGAGATCAAGAAACGAAGCGCCCCTACGAGGGAAGGAGGCCCCAGCCTAGGGGTCGAGTGGAAGGGAACAGGCCAGCAAGGGAAGGGAATAGACCGCTGAGGCACAATTTTGTGGTGGAGCTAAAAGACCTCATTGTTGTGCCCAACATAACTGACAGGCTGAAGCCATCAGTGAAGTCCGATAAGGTCCTGGTCCCTCACAAAGAGTTGTGGTGCGAGTTCCATGAGGCATTTGGGCACCATATGAACAACTGCTTGGCGTTGGGCTATCAGTTGGATGAGCTCGTGAAGAACGGGTTCCTAAAAGATTACCTTGTTGGGTCTGCTGAGACCACGGCCCTAACAGTGCCTGAGGAGAATCAAGCACACGAGATGCCGATCCATGGAGAAGTGCACACCATTTCTGATGGCTTTTCTGGAGGAGGGCCCACTGCCTCCCAGCGTAAGAGATATGTGAGTCAGTGAGTTTGGGCGCTGAGGAATTTTCGGATGACCCATGGGAGTCAGACCTAGTTTTCACAAGGGCTGACCTGCAGGATGTCGTCCCACACGACAATGACCCCGTGGTCATTTTGGTCGTCACAGCGGGAAGGAAAGTACATAGAGTTCTCGTCAACCAGGGCAGCTCCGCTGATGTCATGTTTTGGTCGACCTTCAACAAGCTACATTTGTCCCCTGACTTATTGAGACCCTACACCGGATGCCTGTATGGATTCGCAGTCAACCCGGTTGAGGTACGTGGCTATCTAGAACTGAGGACAACGTTTACCGATGGAGCGGGGTCGCGTACCAAGAGCATTCGGTACTTAGTTGTAAACACCAATTCAGCCTACAACATCTTGCTGGGCAGACCAGCACTGAATAGGCTAAGAGCAGTGTCCTCCATTTGCCATATGAAGATGAAGTTACCAGATCTGAGCGGCAAGGTGATTGTGATCAAGTCCGATCAGGAAGAAGCCCGAAGATGCTATGAGAATAGTTTGAAGACGAAGAGGGGAGTGTTAAGGGTATGGGAGCGCCCCTCTAGGACAAAGGGCGATGCCTAGGGAAGCAAGTGTAGTTTAGAAATTTCTTTAGTTACAAGTCAATACGAAATACACAGTTATAAAGGGGACGCTCTTTTTCCCTCTCGAGGGTTTTTTAATGAGGTCACCCGAATAAAGAAAAAAGATTCAAGAAAACTATGTCTCAGTTTTTCCCTCTCACCCGATGTAAGATCAAATCTTAAAGAAACAAAAGTCAAAGAATCAAGGCATCGTCAGGTGTGGGCGTCGCCAAGTTAAGACATCGTCTGGTTGAGACATCACCATATAAGGGAGCTAGCGTCAAAATCAGAGCAAGTAAAGGGAGTACATACTCATGTGCAGGGATCAAAGATAACAGATATGTTTAGTATAAGTTGAAATCCGGGCACCTAGTCCTTGAGCAGGGGTTAAGGGATTCCTTCGGGACACCCCCTCCTCAGGTATGAATAGCTAGCCTCGGTGTCAGATGTTGCGACATAAGTTGAAATCCGGGTGCGTAGTCCCTGAGCAGGGGTTAAGGGATTCCTTCGGGATGCCCCCTCCTCAGGTATGAATAGCTAGCCCCGGTGTCTGATGTTTAGACACCAAGCGAGGAAGTGGCGGGGGGCGTTTCCTTCGAGCGTGGGCATCAAGGGCTAAGTTTCCTTGGTGTTTTAGACACCCCATGGATGATACGGCGCTGTTGTATAGGCCTCTTCATGGTCGTGGGCACCAAAGCGCGATTTTCTGCCCAGGTGTTTAAACACGCTGAGGACACCCAAAGCAGGTCTCTCTTCGAGCGTGGACACCCAGTGCAAGTGAGATAAGCCCTCTGCGCCTTTGAGCGATGTTAAGGCAATAGAACGATAAGTCCTCCTCGCCCTCGAGCGACGTTGAGGCACCAGAGATGAACAAATAAGTCCTCTTCGCCCTCGAGCAACGTTGAGGCACCAGAGATAAACAGATAAAGTCCTCCCTCGCCCTTGAGCGACGTCGAGGCCCCAGATGAACAGATACGCCCTCTGCGCCTTTGAGCGATGTTGAGTCCATAGAAGAGATCAAATCCTCTTTTGCCTTTGGGCAATGGGGAGGCAGGCGACGCCTTCATGAGGAAGATTCCTCGCAGATAGAAAGGCCAAGTGCAGTTCTAAGTGAAAAGATCAGGAGAAGGGTATGCATCGCGACTCAAAAGGGAAGGGTAAGAGAGAAGGTCACGTGGTACCTAAAGAGTTAAAGTCGAACGCAATGAAGAGATGTATCGAAGGTAACACACTCGATATAGTAAAGAAAGCAGAAGCAGACAAAGGTGCAAAAGAAGCTAAAAGCACACAAGTATGTAAAGATGAAGCAAATAGGCATTTAAGCAAAAATCAAGAGTGTTAATTACAAATTGTACCGTCCCGTATCCGGGCGTTGACAAAGTCAAGGTCAAAGTCAACGCCTGGAGTCAAAGTCAACACAAGGCGTCGCCTAGGTGAAGAGACGCTAAGTGCCAGCATCGCCAAGAGGAAGCGTCGCCTAGGTGAAGGCGTCGCCCAACCAGGGCGTCGCTAAGATCAAATATCATCAAGTCAAGGCAATCACAGTGTACGATAGCCAGGTCAGAATAGAAACACCATTTAGTCAGGTACAAGGTAATTAAAGTCATTTAATACAGTTTCTGTTTTGAGCGTTTAAGGTACTATAAAGGCTCCCAAGCGTTTCAACGTCTAAAATGCGCTACGTTTTCTAATTAGACGCGCTAATTAAGTGCGTTACGTTTTATGATTAAAAGCGCTTTAAGGCGCTTTAAATGCTTGGGTAGTTTAAATAGCGCTGAGAATGTTGGAAACAGGGTTCGAACTTTTGGGTAATTTTCCAGAAACACTCTAGCTGCTTGCTCGAGCCTTGAGGTTTTGCACAAGGGACTAGGGAAGGATTTTGGCCAGAACGAGAAAATATACACTAGACACAGTTTCCTTTTTACCACCTTCAGAGTGCCACACGCGGTGCTCCGATACGGAGGTGCATAGTTTTTGGTGTTTCTTGCTGGCTGACTTGAGCGTCGGAGTGCAAACGGTCGCTAGGGCGCCCTTTTGTCCTTCCTTGCAGGAATCCACAAGTAACCAGTGGGAAGGAGCCCCTAGCTGACGGTTGAGGTCGCGCACGAAGACGTCCCAGGTCAACCGAACGGAACATTTGGCGCCCACCGTGGGGCCGATATAAAACATCAGTCCCATCGCAAGTTTGAGGAGACCTACCACGTTATAGTAACGTTGGAAGAAGTTTGAAGAGACCGTGACAATGACCACCACAAGACGGGGTACTGCACGCGCGGCCCCAGCAGAACTATCCATGCAACAGGTCCTGGAGATAATGCGGGGGCTGTAGGAGGATATGGCGGAGTCGAAACTGGAACAGGAGCGCATGCAAGCAGATCTCGAAGCCTCGCATGAGAGGAATGAAGAGCTCCGTCGTGTAAATGAGGAATTGCGCCGGGGTCTGCGAAATTATTGGGGGCAACGTGAACATGACGAGATGGAGAACCACTCCCCGCCAAGGGAGTTTTCCACTCCCTTCTCGCAGGAGATTCTGGATGCGGTGATCCCGAACACGTTCGCGGGGCCCAAGGTGATCTTCACCGGGATGGAGGACCCTGAGACGCACCTCGCTGCATTTCACATACAGATGGTCCTGGTAGGCGGCTCTGACGCTGCCAAGTGTAAGCTCTTTATGAGCACCTTGACTGGGATGGCTATGGACTGGTTCATCAGCCTCCCGGACGGTCATATCACCTCTTTTCGACAACTATCACGATTGTTCAGGGAACAATACCTAGCAAACAAGGCCCCGCCGCCGGTCTCCTACGATTTGTTTGATGTGAAACAGTATCAAGGGGAGACCCTAAAGGAGTACATCAATCGCTTCGGGGCCCAGGTAGTAAAGGTGGGTACGACAGAGGAACCTATGATCGTGTACGCGTTCGTGAAAGGCGTATGCCCCGGTCCTTTTGGAAAATCCATCATTCGCAACCGCCCTAGGACTTTTGCTGAGCTACGGCGTCGGGCGGTAGAACATATCGCTTCTGAAGGAGAGGTGTGCGTGAAGCGCACCAGCGTCGTACCCTCACGCCTGAGGGGACCGGCGTGAGCTCAACCCGCCAGGGTCAATGAGACCACGACGGGAAGGAAGAAACCAGATGGGAGACGCCCCTACGAGGCCAGAAAGCCCCAGCCCCGGGGTCCAGCGGGAGGCGATCTCCCGGCCAGAGAAAGAACGAGGCCGGCGAGATACAATTTTGTGGTGGAATTGAAGGACCTGATCGCCGTGCCTAATATAGCTGAGAGATTGAGGCGACCGGCGAAGTCCGATAAGGTGTTGGGGCCTCGGAAAGACTCTTGGTGTGAGTTTCACGAGGCTTTCGGTCACCACATTGATAACTGCCTGTCGTTGGGTTACCAGCTGGATGAGCTTGTGAGAACCGGGTTTTTGAAGGATTATGTCGCAGAACCCACAACGACCGCCACCTTGCCGCCGCCAGCGGAAGAACAAGCACAAGAGACGCCGGTTCTCGGCGAGGTCCATACCATAGCTGGAGGATTTTCCGGCGGAGGACCCACCGCCTCCCAGCGAAAGAAATACGCGAGGGGGGTCAACTCGATCGAAGAAAGAATCTCGGGTGAGCCGTGGGAGTCGGACCTCGTATTCACGAGAGGGGATCTCCGAGACGTGGTGCCGCACCACAATGACCCCGTGGTCATTTCAGTTGTCACAGCTGGGAGAAAGGTGCACAGAGTGCTTGTCGACCAGGGAAGTTCAGCTGACGTTATGTTCTGGTCGACATTCAATAAGTTGCGGTTATCCCCCGACCTTTTGAGGCCCTACACAGGGTGCCTGTATGGGTTTGCGGACAACCAGGTGGAAGTCCGAGGCTACCTGGAGTTGAGGACTACGTTCACGGACGGAGAGGCCTCGCGTACCGAAAGCATCCAGTACTTGGTCGTGAACGCCAGCTCCGCTTACAACATCTTGTTGGGCAGGCCGGCGATGAACCGGTTGAACGCAGTAGCCTCCACACGCCATATGAAGATGAAGCTGCCGGACCTCAATGGCAAGGTGATAGTCATCAAGTCAGATCAGGAGGAGGCAAGGAAAGGCTATGAGAACAGCCTGAAAACGAAGAGAGGCGTGTTCATGGTGTATGAGCGTCTGCCGTGTGCAGACACGACGATGATTGAGGCGACGCCCGCGGCGTCGACGCCTAACGAGGCCGTACCCGCGAGGGCGACGCCAGAAACAGATGCACCCATGGGGGAAGGCCCTGGCGACGCGGTGGAAAGGGAGATTGGCGGGAAAACATTCAAGTTAGGAAGTTTGCTGAGCCCAGAAGAACAGGAAGGGGTGGCAGAAGTGATTTCGCGCCACCTGAATGCCTTCGCATGGTCCGCCTCGGATAAGCCCGGTATCGACCCTGATTTCCTGTGTCATCACCTCAGCATGGACGCCACGGTCCGCCCCGTGCGTCAAAGAAGGAGAAAGTTTAACGAAGAGAGACAGCAGGTGGTAAAGGATGAAACGCAGAAGCTGTTGAGTGCTGGCCACATCAGGGAGATTCAATACCCCGAGTGGTTGGCCAACGTCGTCTTGGTGAAAAAGGCGAATGGGAAGTGGAGGATGTGCGTGGACTTCATAGACTTCAATAAGGCGTGCCCGAAGGACTCGTACCCACTGCCCAGCATCGACGCGTTGGTGGATAGTGCATCCGGTAGCAAGGTGCTGAGCTTCCTGGACGCATTCTCAGGGTACAACCAGATCAAGATGCACCCGAGAGATGAGAGTAAAACTGCATTCATGACTGAGACTTGCAGTTACTGTTATAAGGTGATGCCTTTTGGGTTGAAAAACGCGGGCGCCACATACCAAAGGTTAATGGACAAGGTCCTGGCGCCCATGCTAGGGAGGAATGTGTACGCCTACGTAGATGACATGGTGGTGGCGTCGCAGGATAGGGCACAGCACACGGCAGACCTGGAGGAGTTGTTCGTCACAATATCGAAGTACCGCCTCAAGTTAAACCCTGAGAAGTGTGTCTTCGGGGTAGAGGTCGGTAAGTTCTTGGGTTTTATGCTCACAGAGAGGGGGATATTATTTGTTTCCGCCGGGGGAGAGAAGGGGCACCCATATTTCCAGTGCCTCAAGAGAAATAGTCGCTTTGCATGGACTGACGCATGCGAAGCGGCTTTCATTAAGTTAAAGGAGTACCTGGCGGCCCCACCGGTCCTCTGCAAACCGGTAACAGGTGTGCCCCTCCGGCTCTATTTTACGGTAACGGAGCGGGCTATCAGCTCTGTGTTAGTCCAGGAGCAAGACCAGAGTCAAAAGCCCATCTATTTCGTGAGCAAGGCATTACAAGGCGCTTGATCCTGCCTGTTGACTAAAACGTTGGAGCTTGCCTCGTCAAACTTGGATCGACGTGTGCACCGCGTCAACCTCCGTCCTTCGCCACGATCCACCTCAAGAACCTGCAAAAGAACAGAGCGGCGCCGCTGCGGCCGATCGCACTCCAACGCCTAAGTCAGTGACCGAACCACCAAATACTAAGAACAACACACAAGAACTCTCAAGGAGCCGTGTAATGTTCTCTCTCACAGTATACTCAGGAAACTCGCAAGCGTAAAGAAGACAATCTGAACGTGCGTACCTCAGAAGTTCGTTGGGAAACCCTTATATACCTGGACACTTTCTCTCTCCTGACAGTTACAGACCTGGACACGTGGCTCGCATCCAGCTGTACACGTGCCATCATCTGGAGCCTCCTTGACTTGGGCGCTGCTTCTGACTCTCATTTGGCTAAGTTACTTATGCATGGTACTACCCAGTGCATAGTTGTCTTGGAGTGCGATCTCTACTGGATTGGCGAGCTAAGGTGCCTTCGTACACACCTTCCGTGTGGTCTCGCCGGCCGCCTTCATAATCTGCACCCCCTTCATCTTCGGTGATGTGCTTGCTCCGACGATCTCTAATCACTTGGTCGCTTGAGTTTACATCTGGCGACTTCATCTTCAACTTGGTGACCGCCGGTTCTGGTGTGCTGGAGATCGGAGCACGCCAACTCAACAACTGGCGACTACACGAGCCCCCCGACCTCCTTCCCTTCTGTCAACCTGGCGTCCTCTCAACACGCCTATTCAATAGCCTGATGCCACGTCATCACCTCCGACTACCAGGGCGGTACAGCGCTGAGACGAGATACCAGGCGCTGGAGAAGGCAGCGTTAGCAGTGGTGTTTTCAGCCAGGAGGCTCCGACATTACTTTCACAGCTTTACGGTGGTAGTGATGACAAACCTCCCTATACAGAAGGTGCTGCAGAAGCCTGACGTGGCGGGAAGAATGGTACGCTGGGCGGTGAAGCTGTCAGAATTCGACATTCGGTATGAGCCTAGAGGATCCATCAAAGGGCAAGTGTATGCAGATTTTATAGCGGAACTCTCGCCCGGAGGTGAACAAGAGGTGGAAGTGGGCTCGTAGTGGCTGCTCTCGGTTGATGGCTCTTCCAACCAACAGGGGAGTGGTGCGGGAATAGTCTTGGAGGGACCCAACGGCGTACTGATTGAGCAAGCTCTGCGCTTCGCCTTCAAGGCAAGTAATAATCAGGCGGAATACGAAGCCCTGGTAGCAGGAATGCTCCTGGCCAAGGAGATAGGCGCGCAGAACCTCCTGGTGAAAAGCGATTCCCAGCTGATTACGGGGCAGGTGTCGGGTGAGTTCCAGGCGAAGGACCCATAGATGGTGGCAAACCTAAGATACGTCCAACTATTGAAGGGAGCATTTAACACTCTTGAGCTGATACATGTCCCAAGGGAGCAGAATGCCAGAGCCGACCTGCTTGCCAAGCTGGCCAGCTCAAGCAAGGGGGGTAGGCAGAGGACAGTGATCCAGGAGATGCTCAAAGCTCCGTGTAGATTCATGGAAGATAACAGGGTGGATGTCCTCCAGATTTATACAACAAGAGGAAGGCCAAGGAGTCATCGCTCTTTGACCCAAGATACGCTGAAGGTGCCCCGCATCAGCACGTATGCGGATATTCCCGAAGAAGGAGAGCAAATGCAGGTATGTGTCCTAACCGAGGGAGACACCTGGATGACGCCATACAAACAGTACCTGGCGGATGGGACTCTCCCCTTGGAGCCGGAAGAGGGTAAGAAGGTCAAAAGAAATGCCGCAAGATATACTCTGGTGGATGGAGTGTTGTTCAAGCACGGGTTCACTCACCCTATCCTAACGTGTGTAAGTGGCGACGAGTGTACCAGGATAATGGCGGAGCTCCACGAAGGCATTTGCGGGAGCCACGTAGGGGGAAGGTCCTTAGCCTCCAAGGTGATACGCGCGGGGTTCTTCTGGCCAACAGTAAAAAAAGATTGCGCGCGACACGCCCAGCGCTACAGGCAATGCCAAAAGCACGCTGACTGGCACAAGGCGCCGCCAGAAGAACTGCGATCCATATATAGCCCGTGGCCTTTTCATACATGGGGAATCGACATCCTGGGGTCGTTCCCACTGGCGATAAGGCAGATGAAGTATTTGATCGTGGTCATCGAGTACTTCACCAAGTGGATAGAGGCAGAGCCCGTGGCACAGATTACTGCGCACGAGGTACAGCACTTTGTGTGGAGGAACATTGTGTGCCGCTTTGGTGTACCTAGGCGCTTGATATCCGATAACGGGACCCAGTTTGCCAGTCAGCAGTTGAGAAAACTGTGCGCTAAGATAGGTATCAAGCAAGTGTTCGTGTCAGTCGAACACCCCCAGACCAACGGGCAAGTGGAGTCAGCAAACAGAGTTTTGCTGAGGGGGTTAAAGAGAAGGTTAGAGAAGGCCAAAGGGGCGTGGGCGGAGGAAGTTCCAAGGATCGTATGGGCATACCACACCACGCCCCAATCTTCTACCATGGAGACGCCTTTCAGTTTGGTGTACGGGTTGGACGAGATGATCCCGGTAGAAATACATGAAAGCTCACCATGTTTTCAAAACTTTGCGGCGGAGGAATCCAACGAAGAAAGGCGGGTAAACCTGGATCTACTAGACGAAGCCAGGGAAGAAGCCAGAATAAAAGCTGAAGCGATGAAGAGAAGAGTAGAGCGGCAATATAGCTTTAAGGTAAAGCCGCGACAATTTCAGATTGGCGACCTAGTTATGAGGAAAGCCCACCCATACGAGCTGGAGAATAAGCTGTCTACCAAGTGGACCGGACCCTTCAGAGTTACCGAGGCTAAGGGCAACGGTTCATACAGCCTAGAGACCTTGGATGGAGGTCCCATCCCGCGCAGTTGGAATGCAGCCAACCTGATGTTTTATTTTAGTTGACTTATGTAAAGCAGCTATGTAACAGTCTTGTTAAAGGGGACGCTCTTTTTCCCTTTCCGGGGTTTTTTAATGAGGTCACCCAAATAAAAGAAAAAACAAGTTTGAGAAAAAACCGTGCCTTGGTTCTCAGTCTTTATCTTTCTCCGTTTGAAGTAGCGTGAGGCGTCGCTAGTAAAAGGGGCGTCGCCAAGAAAGAAGGCGCCGCGAAGAAAGAAGGCGTCGCCAAGAAAGAAGGCGTCGCCAAGAGAGAAGGCGTCGCCAAGAAGAAAGGCGTCGCCAAGAAGAAAGGCGTCGCCAAGAAGAAAGGTGTCACCTGAGTACAGGCACCGCTAAGAAACATGACGGAGGAAAAGCGCGCAATATATGAGACGTATGCAAAGTAAAGCGGCGTTACAAAAACCAAGTATGGTATAGTAAAGTTGATATTACAAGCAGTGTTCGATACAAATGGGAGTAATGCGAATAGGGCCGACATTACAACTCATACAAAACACGAAATAACCACTCTTCAGTGGCCATCGGAGTCAGCACGGGAGGAAGACGAAGCCCCGCTCTCAGTCCGCAGAGCTCGGGTAAGTAGCGTCCTCCGCTCTTGGTTTATTTTCGAGCTTGCACCAAGGGAGATGAATGTGTCAGAGACACCATGAAGCAAAACACACCCAGATAGAGAACGATAAAGGCAGAAGTTTCTAGGGCAGTAACTCATACCTATATACTTCTCGAGAGTTCCAGCGTTGAACTCCAAACCGATCAAGGTGGCGGAGTCGAAACCTCCCGCCTCAGCGAGAATCCGGCAAACCACCTGGTCATTCGGGGCAAGCTTCTTGAAGGGTTTGGATTTGAGGGCCCTCGTCTCCCTCACCCAGTACAGTGGAAAACCATCCAGGGCGGAGGGAACGAGATCAGAACAGCAGACCTTGAAGAACCGGCCCTTCCACCCAGTAAAGGAGGTTTGGAAGGGGGTCAGGAGAACTCTGCCAGGAACGTTACTGAGAGTTACCCAGAGGTTGTTCCTTTGCCTCTTCACCTCAAAGAAGTGAAGAAAGATATCAACCGAGGGTGCACAACCCAGAAACCCGAAAAGGATGTCAAAGGCCTTGACAAAAGCCCAGCTGTTGGGGTATAACTGGGCCGGAGCGGCATCGATCTCCGTCAGCAGTTCCTTCTCAAACCTGGAGAAGGGCAGGCGTATGCCGATGGTTTTGAAAAGCACCTGATAGAAGTAAAAGAAGGGAACCCCGTCGTTGGCCCGTTCGTCTCCACACACCGGCTCCCCTAGAGTGCAAGGGAGCACAACAATGTCGTCATCAAGCCTCCTCGCGAAGGCACGGTGATTATAGGAGCATGAATCCCTTTTGTGTTCCCTTATGGCCCTGGTGGAGAGTAAGCAGGAGCATTCGTCAAGAAGCTCCTCAAAGCCCAAGGATAGAGGTCCTTGGGGTTGACCCTGGGGGGAGTAGCACGAGAAGACATTCTTGAACAGAATCAGGGAGGTTTGAAGTTTTGGCAAGGGTAAAACGTTGGTGGGAACGAACACTGGAAGAACTCTTCGCGAGAGGAGAAAGGGTGCAAGTAGGTTACGAAAAGCGCAGAAATGATGAGGGCAGTTTCAAAGTTTTGAAGAATTAAATATTGCGGTTAGAGCGCCAAACGACGCAAATGGAAGTATTGCAGTTACAGCCCTAAACGACGCGAATGGATGCACCGCACGATCGAGCCACGTGGCAGAAGATGGAAGGATGGCCCTGGCACCACTGGTTAAACTCATAAAACGTCGTATCAACAGAATGCCCAATGGTACGATGCGTCGTCGAGAGTGGGTCAGGGGCACAGTAGGAGTCAGGACCAAGTCGAATGACTGAACGTCCCATCAGCCATACAAGAGGCGCCACGTGGATGGCACAGGCGAAACCTTGAGCTCTTCGCTGTCCTCAGGCGTCGACCAGGGCCAAGGTCAAAGTCAATGCCAAGGTAAAGATAACGCCCAAGGCGACGCCAGCATGAGACGCCCGAGGCGTCGCCAGGAACGACGCAAAGGGCGACGCCAGCATGAGACGTTGCGGGCGTCGCCAACCCAAATATCGGCAGTGCCGCCTCCCCGATACCCACAGGTATGAAAGACTGTAGAGGGAGACGAAATCGAAGAAGGCAAAGCTAGTTAGTGGCGTCGCCTCCCCGATACCCACAGGTAGGAAAGACTGTGGAGGGAGACAACATCGCCAAACGCCAGCGAATCACTGGCAGGGTTGTTCCCCGATACCTATGGGAAGGAAAGACCATGGAGGGAACGACCCCTCCCCTAGAGCACTCGGCGTTTTAGACACCCGGGGACGATACGGCGCTGCTGTAGCAGGCCTCTCCTTAGGCGTGGGTGCCGGGCACTAAGAATCAAGGGACGGATCGCTTTGGTGTTAGAGACACCCCGTGGACGCTAAGGCCCCATTAGGCAAGCCTCTCCATGGGCGTGGGCATCGATGCGTGACCTTCCCCCAACGCAATGAAAGAAACGAGTATAGTACAGGCAAAACAACCGAAGCACGCGAAGGCAAAGGAAGAAAGTAAAAGTACACAGGCGGAATTCTATATCGCAATGGCACGAGAGTAATAATGCAAAAACCACAAAGTTGTAACGAAAGTGCAGACGATTCAAAGAATTACAATTTTATCAAAGAAGGTTAAAACAAGTGTAAAGGAATGAATTGATTATCGAGGGTGGCAGTTTAATCGTCCATCTCCAGGGGCACGACTTTTCCATCAACAATGTGGTGAGTGGAATCGCAGTTGGAAATGTCGATCCCCGGATTCATGCAGACAACTTGGGCCAGAGCCTCCTGGAATCCCTCCTCGAAAGTGCCCGCCATGTCCTGGATGAGGGTCTTTTTGTCCTTCTCTAGCTCCTCAATGGTGGCGTCCCCAGAAGCTACCTGCTTCTCCAAAGCCTCCTTCTCCACGCGGAGTCGGCTGACCTCGACTTGCAGTTTTTCGTAGTCAGCCTGGAGAAGGCCCATAGCTTTGGCCTGGGTAGCCATTTCCCCTTCCATTCGCTCCATTTCGTCAGCTTACTCACAGCAGCGGGCCTTCAAGTCCCTTTGAATTTATTCGTAAGCTTCGACTATGTCTTGAAGGCTCGTTACATGAACTTTGAGGGCGACTTCCCGAGCGTAGAAGTCGGCCTGGAGCTCCACCGCCTCTGCCAGTTGTCCCTCAGCCTCTGCTTTGGACTCTTGCGCCTGCTTCAGGGTGGTTTGGTAAGCTTCGTTCTGGCGTCCCAGAGTCTTCTTTTCCTCCTCCAGGGCAGCTACCCTTGTTTCCAAGGCCTGGAGTGTTTGAGCTTGCAGAACAGCGTTTCTGGCCTGGGCACGCCATTCAAGGGCCACCGCCAAGAAGGCCCCCAAGTAGAAAGGCATGCCCTCCTTCCTGTCGGAGCCCTCTGGCATTGTTCCACCACTGAAGCCCCTCATCAGATGCATGATTGGAGGAGGGATGGCGATGAAATCGGGGGCGGCAGCGACGGGGGCAGGAGAATCAGAGACCTCTGCCGGTGGCGGGGGTGGAGCAGACTCGGCACCTTCGCCTATATCCTCTTGGACGGTTGTGGGGGGAAGGGAAGTAGCGCTGGGAGGGTTGTCCCTGAAAGAATCCTCTCTCTGGGGCGACGCCGCCGGTAGGAGGGGAACCCTTGCAGATTTCCTCCTCTTGAAGGGTGCCACGCCATCCGAGTCCTCATCGTCGGATATGATCTCCAAGACCCGTTTCCCTTTGTCGAGGGGGGTTGGGGCCGGCGATGAGGCTACGGCAAGAGGAACGGCGGCGATGGGCAGAGGAGAGCCGGGAGTCTGAAACGCCTCAGGGCTATGTGGGGACGGTGAAGATGAGCCTAGTGGAGCTTCAGTAGGGGTCGGTGGTGGCAGAGGCAAGGTCGATGGGGGGTTCGGGTCAGCAGCAGGGGCGGAAGAGGCGCCCGCTTTGGCCGCACGAGCGTCCTTTATCGCCTTCGCCAGCATCATCCTTTTGGAGGCGCCCATCACCGATCCGACATTCAGATAAACCAAGCAGCAGAAGTCAAAGACAAAGCAATTATGCAAAATCACAAAACGCGTAGAAACGTGAGACGCGAATCACATGGCACAATGGAAAACAGGTGCCAGAGGCCTGAGGAACAAACATATAGTAGCAAGGTACATATAACAGAAGATGGAAAGGGAAGGGTCTCCCTACCAAAATATGTGGTCAGGGCGTAAGCATTGTATTCGCTCGCGATAAGCTTCAATGTATCGAAGACGATCCCCAGGCCAGCCAAGGCCTTGCATACCTCCTTGTCAGCAGGGTATAGCTCATCCAAGGCTTTGGCCCTGAGCAGCTTAGGGTGCTCCGTCCAGTACAGGGGAAAGCCGTCTAAGGCTGTGGGGTCGTGCTTGGCGCAGCACACCCTAAAGGATTTTCCTTTCCAGTTTTTGTAGGAGTTCTGGAAGAGGGTGAGAAGGATCCTACCCGCGATCCCGGAGAAGCTTACCCAGAAGCTCTTCCCCTGTTTCTTCACTTCGAAGAAATGCAAGAAGAAATCCACAGAGGGGAGGATGCCCAGGTACCTGCAGAGAATTTGAAAACCCCTTACAAATGCCCAGCTTTTGGGGTTGAGTTGGGCGGGGGCGGTGTTAATCTCGGTGAGGAGTTCCCTCTCAAAGGGCGTGAATGGGAGGCGCACCCCGACGCGTTTAAACACCGTCTGGTACATGAAGAAGAAGGGACTGCCCTTTCTAGGTCTATCATCCACACACACAGGTTCCCCCGGTCGGTCGGGACGAACGGAGATGTGCGCGTCATGTGTGCGGCAGAAAGCATTAAAGTTATACAAGTGGGGATCCCCACGATGATTCTCCAGGTCCTGAAAGGATGTCAGGCTGGTGCACTCGTTCAATAGCTCGTCGGGGGCCCATGTATAGAAGGCTTTATAATTGGACTTGGGGGTCTTGGGAGGAGAACCAGACTGGGAGTTCGGGCGCGTCATGGTGTGAATAAATAGCTGGAGAAAGAAGAAGGAAAAAGGTTTTTAACAAAGTGATGCCAAGACAGAAAAAGGGGGTAAAACCCCAAGAAAATACCACCCACACGAGAAAACCCAGAAAGAAGAAGAGGGGAACAGAGAAGAAAGGAGAAGCGGAAGAACACAACGATGCATAAACGTAAACAGTCCCAGGCAGTTCAATAAACAATGCAATGCGATGAAGGAGAAGAGTCGGGATGTGCAAAAATCATACCTTTGTTGTCGAAGTAAGGGAGGAAGGAGAGCACGAAGGAAAGAGCAGGAGTTGCAGGGAAAGGGTTTGAGGACGATGAACAGTGCGGAAATGCAGAGAGAATGGATGTAACAGTGGTGTGAGCGCGGGGTTTGGGGTAACTTGAACGTTACATTTGCAACCCAAGAGGCGCTAATCAGGAGCCGTGAGATCGTGCCGCGTGTCAAAGGATTAAGCGCCCAAGGGGAGCGCAAAAGACTCCAGAGGCTGGTCGCGTGATGAGCCACGTGGTGCACGATTAAGCGTAGCCCCAAAAGGCATTATTTTCCCCCCCTTCAGAGGATGTCCAATCAGCCATTAAGAACGCCCCTATGGTTCAGAGAGTGTCACGTCAATAATTCGAGAATTGTTGAGTCAGCAGGGAATGACACGTCATCAGGGTGGCACGTGGACGGCGTGGGCAAGGCCTTAGTTTTTGCGCTGAAGACAAGTCTTCGGCTTAAGACTGGGGGGCTTGTGTACCGTCCTGTATCCGGGCGTTGACAAAGTCAAGGTCAAAGTCAACGCCTGGAGTCAAAGTCAACACAAGGCGTCGCCTAGGTGAAGAGACGCCAAGTGCCAGCATCGCCAAGAGGAAGCGTCGCCAAGGCAAGGCGTCGCCCAACCAGGGCGTCGCCAAGATCAAATATCATCAAGTCAAGGCAATCACAGTGCGGTTCCCCGATACCCATGGGTAGGAAAGACCGTGGAGGGAGCGACACCGTGGGAAGGCCTCAGGTCCCGATAATCCGGGGTAGTGATAAAGAGAAGGAAAAGGTGGCTTCAAGGCCATAGTGATAGCACCAGTGTAGGGCAGCCTGACTCGTGAAGTACCCATGCCGCCCCAGAGACGCCTTTGGGACAGATACGACTCAAGGGGAGGGTCACGCCCAGGGTAGCCAGGCGCAGGGTACGAGAGGAAGGCAGATACGCTCTCAAAGTGAGTGACTAGATGATTGTAGGCATGAGTTGGCACCCAAAAAAGTCACCCCTTGCGCAGTAGCACTCCCAAGCAGGAGGACTCACGTAGAAACGTCCCCAGATGGGCAGAAACGTCCCCAGTTGGGGTCATGGCGCTGTGAGACCCTTCACGCGTACGACAGCCAGGTCAGAATAGAAACACCATTTAGTCAGGTACCAGGTAATTAAAGTCATTTAATACAGTTTCTGTTTCGAGCGTTTAAGGTACTATAAAGGCTCCCAAGCGTTTCAACGTCTTAAATGCGCTACGTTTTCTAATTTGACGCTCTAATTAAGTGCGTTACGTTTTATGATTAAAAGCGCTTTAAGGCGCTTTAAATGCTTGGGTAGTGTAAATAGCGCTGAGAATGTTGGAAACAGGGTTCGAACTTTTGGCTAATTTTCCAGAAACACTCTAGTTGCTTGCTCGAGCCTTGGTAGTGTAAATAGCGCTGAGAATGTTGGAAACAGGGTTCGAACTTTTGGCTAATTTTCCAGAAACACTCTAGTTGCTTGCTCGAGCCTTGAGGTTTTGCACAAGGGACTAGGGAAGGATTTTGGCCAGAACGAGAAAATATACACTAGACACAGTTTCCTTTTTACCACCTTCAGAGTGCCATACGCGGTGCTCCGATACGGAGGTGCATAGTTTTTGGTGTTTCTTGCTGGCTGACTTGAGCGTCGGAGTGCAAACGGCCGCTAGGGCGCCCTTTTGTCCTTCTTTGCAGGAATCCACAGGTAACCAGTGGGAAGGAGTCCCTAGCTGACGGTTGAGGTCGTTAGGTCAACCGGACGGAACACAGATAAAGTTCGTGACAATTGCAAATTAAGCAAAAGGCAATTATATACACGTCAAATGTTTGGTCGAAACGCAAAGTAAGGCTATTCTTCAAAGGCCTCCAGGGGCACTATGTTGCCGTCGACCACTTCGTTCAAAGGGCTGCACCCTGAGACGTCGATGCCAGGGTTGGCACAGGCCGCTTGGACAAGAGCCTCTGCGAACCCACCGACGAACCCAGTGGCAGCCTCTTCGATCAGCTTTTCCTCAGCAGCCTTGAAGTTTGCAGCCTGAGTGGTCATCTCTTGTTCTTTGGAGGCCAAAGCAGCCATCAACTCTTGGACTTTGGCTTGGAGGGTGGCATTTTCAGTGACCAGCTGGGCGCATTAATCAGTCTTTGCCTCAAGCGCGACCTCAGTCTTCCCCAGTGTTTGCTCCCGATCAACGCACTGGTTCTCGAGTTTCTTTTGTTGCGCCTCTGAGGTCTTCATCTCCGCTTCTAAATCAACGACCTTTACTCGGAGGGGCACCACCTGATTAAGGAGTTCAGCATGGGCTTGTGACACCTCATGCAGCTGCTTATAGGCCTCCTCCTTCGCCTTCTGCGCCATCCTCAGAGACGTTTTGTAGGCATCCTCTTGACGCCTCTAGTGGGTGGCCAACCTCTCCTTCTCCTCCTTTAGAGAGGCGACCTCTTTCTCCAGCGTTTGGAAAGCAGAGGCTTCGACAGCTTTAGCCCTGGCCTGCGCATGCCAGGAGTGGGCACAGACATGAAGGTGCCCATGTAGTAGTAAATGCTCTCCTTCTGGGGCCCTTCAGCCTGGCCACGCGGGGACGTCCTACCCAGGAAACCCCTCAGCGAATCTTGCATTGGGAGGGGGAGTTCTGGGGTAGGTGGTGGAACAGAAGTAGGCTCGGGCTCAGTCCCACCCTCCAAGGCCATTGGTTGAGGGTGTGAGTTGGCACTTGGAGGGTTCTCCCTAAGAGGTTCGGCCCCATGTGAGGAGGAAGTGGCAGAGGTGGCAGTCTAAGGGGCACGCTGGGTTGTCCTTTGTCGCTTGAAGACTTGCCCCTTAGCATAGTCTTCATCGTCGTCAGAGGGCACCACCACTACCCCTTTCCCTTTGTCAAGGGGGGTTGATGAAGTAGCAGTTTTGACCAGCGCAAGGGGCATGGTCGCGATGGAAGGGGGTGAGTTTGGAGGATGATCAGGAGAGAACTGTGTTGGTGGAGTTGATGGTGTTGAAAGTTGTTGAGGGCCGAAGTTGGGAGAAGCAGGGGCGGTCGCAGAAGTTGGACGTGTGGAATGTCCAACCCCTTGTGAGGAAGCCCTGCCTTTGGACTTCAGAATTTGAGCAAGCCTTACCCTTTGTTGCCTGTCCATTTTTGAACCTGCACCAAGAAGATGAATGCAGTAGGGGTTAGGCACAGGTTGAGAACCATACAAAGAAAGCAGATAAGTCATACACAAAGTAAGAACAAGCAGGGGCAGTGAATAGAAGGCTATGAGGGAGGCTCTCATACTTATATATTTTGCGAGGGCCTCGGCGTTGTATTCAAGGCTTATCAAGGTGGAGGTGTCGAAGGCCCCCACAGTGGCCAAAATTTGGCAAGCCTCTCGATCAGTCGAGGGCAGCTCATCAAGGGACTTAGGCTTTGTGTTCTTCACCTCCTTCACCAGTACAAGGGGAAGCCGTCGAGGGCAGAGGGATCGAAATCAGAACAGCAAACTTTGAAGAATTTGCCCTTCCACCCCTTGAAGGACTGTTGGAATAAAGTCAGGAGGACCCTTCCAGATATGCCGCTAAGGTTTACCCAGAGGCTCTTCCCCTGCTTCTTCACTTCGAAGAAATGGAGAAAGATGTCGACAGAGGGGGCATGTCCGAAGAACCCACACAGAATATTGAATGCTTTGACGAAGGCCCAACCGTTAGGGTGTAGTTGGGCTGGGGCGACATTGATTTCGGTCAGAAGTTCTTTTTCGAATCTAGAGAAAGGTAGGCGCATCCCTATGCGTTTGAAGATTATCTGATAGAAGTAAAAGAAGGGGACTCCATTGTTGGCCCGTTCGTCCCCACATACAGGCTCCCCTAGGGTACAAGGGAGCACTGTTATGTCTTCGTCGTGCCTTTTCGCGAAGGCGCGATGATCGTAGGTGCTCGACTCTCCTACGTGATCCCTCCAGGCCTTTGTGGAGACCAGGCTCGAGTACTCGTTGAGCAGTTCGTCGGGAGCCCAAGGGTAAAGGGCCCTATAGTTGATTTTTGGGGGTGGAGGGCTGGACGTCATTTTTGTACGCGCCATAGTTTGATGAGAAGAGCTGAAGAATGAAGAAGAGGAAGGGTTTAGCGAATGAGGTTAAGACAGAAAGGGGAAGAGAAACCCTAGAAAAACCCTACCCACGCGAGAAATCAAGAAAAGAGGGAAGAACGAGAAAGCAGAGGAAAGAGGAAGAACACAGAAATGCAGAAGAAATAAACAGGCCCAGGCAGTTATGAGATCAATACAGTAAAGTGTAAGGGGGATCGGAGTAGAAAAACCATACCTTTGAGGTTGGAAGTTGAAAAGACGCGAGGTTTCGTGAAGAGGAAGAGCGCAAGAGTCGCAGAAATTACAGAGAAGATGAACAGTAGAGGGAATGCGAAGAGTGAATAAAACAGTGGTTTGAAGCGCGCATTTTTGAAAGATATAACGTTAACTTGAGGAACTCGAGAGGCGCTAAGTGATGGCCGTGAGATGAAGCCACATGTCAAGAGATTAAAGCATAGCTTAAAGTGTCACATCCTCAACGCAGAGAATGTCGCGTCATCCGCTCAGAGAACGTCACATCAACTGATCAAGGGAATGTCACGTCAGCAGGAATGCCACGTGAATGCGAGGGCGAGGCCTTAGTCTTTTTGTTGAAACAAGTGTCAGCTCAAGACTGGGGGGCTTGTGTACCGTCCCATCCCCGGGCGTTGACCAAAGTTAAAGTCAACATATGGGGGGACCCGTCAAGGGGCCCAAGGGGAGGAAGTCAACAGGTTGACCACTTGAGGATCCGAACATGTCTGCCAGTACAATGTCATTAGGCCCACACCTACACTTAACTGTTTGGGTCGAGGATCCGAACATGTCTGCCAGTACAATGTCTAACATTATAACTTTTTTTACAAAGAAAAATATTAATAATATTAATATTACTATTAGTAATTGTACCGTCCCGTATCAGGGCGTTGACTAAGTCAAAGTCAACAACTGGAAAGTCAAAGTCAACTCAAGGTGTCGCCCAGGCGTAGAGACGCCAAGAGGAAGCGTCGCCGAGATAGAGACAAGGCGTCGCCAAGGCCAGGCGTCGCCTGGGTGGAGGCGTCGCCCAACCAGGGCGTAGCCAGATCAAACAGTGTAAAAGTAAGGCAATCACAGTATGGTTCCCCGATACCCATGGGTAGGAAAGACCATGGAGGGAGCGACGCCGTGGGAAAGCCTCAGGACCCGATATCTCGGGAAAGTGATAAAGAGAAGGAAAAGGTGGCTTCAAGGCCATAGTGATAGTACCAGTGAAGGGCAGCCTGACTCGTGAAGTACCCCTGCCGCCCCAGAGACGCCTTCGGGACAGATACGACCCAAGAGGAAGGTCACGCCCAGGATAACCGGGTGCAGGGTGCGAGAGGAAGGCAGATACGCTCTCAGAGTAAGTGGCTAGATACTTGGGGGCATGAGTTGGCACCCAAAAAGCCACCCCTAGCGCAGTAGCACTCCCAAGCAGGAGGGCTCACACGTAGAGACGTCCCCAGGTGGGCAGAAACGCCCCCAGATGGGGTCATGGCGTCGTGAGGCCCTCCACGTGTACGACAGCCATGCCAGAATAGAAACACCCTCTAGTCAGGTGCCAGGTAATTAAAGATGTTCAATACAGTTTCCCTTTCGGGCATTCAGGTACTATTACGGCTCCCGAGCGTTTCAACGTCTTAAATGCGCTACGTTTCGTAATTAAGCGCTTTAATGAGTGCGTTACGTTTGAGATTAAAAGCGCTTTAAGGTGCTTTAAATGTTGGGGCAGTTTAAATAGCGCTGGGAATGTCGGAAAAAGGGTGGGAACCTTTGGCAAATTTAGGAGAAACTCTCTGGTTGCTTTCCCGTGCCTTAAGATTACGTACAAGTGACTGGAGAATATTTTTGCCTAAAGGAGACAGCACACACACATATACACAGTTCTTTTACCACCTTCAGAGTGCCACACGCGGTGCTCAGATACGTGGGTGGTCAGTTTTTGGTGTTTCTTGCTGGCTGACTTGAGCGTCGGAGTGCACACGGCCGCTAGGGCGCCTCTTTGTCCCCTTTTTTGCAGGAATCCGCGGGCAACCAGCGGGAGGGAGACCCCAGCTGACGGTTGAGGTCGTGCACGAAGACGTCCCGGTCAACCGGACGGAACATTTGGCGCCCACCGTGGGGCCATCACTGGAGGAAGACGAAGCCCCTTTCCCAGCCCGCAGCGCTCGAGTAAGTCATGTCCTCTTTTCTTGGCTTATTTTTGAACCTGCACAACAGGAACAGATGTATTAGAGACACTGTGAAGAAAGACAGGCACAGTTAGAAAGTAACGAAGGCCGAAGTTGCCTAGGGCAGTGGTTCTCACATATGTACTTCTCAAGAGTCCTAGCGTTGAACTCCAAGTTGATCACTGTAGCAGAGTCAAAGCCTCTCGCCTCAGCAAGAATCCGGCAAGCTATTTGATCACTTGGAGCCAGATTCTTGAGGGGTTTGGCTTTGAGGGCCTTTTCCTCTCTCACCCAGTACAGTGGAAACCCATCCAGAGCGTCGGGAACAAGGTCAGTACGACAGATCTTGAAGAACCGGCCTTTCCACCCGGTGAACGAGCTCTGGAAGGGTGTGAAGAGAACCCTCCCGGGCACATTACTGAGAGTTACCCAGAGGTTGTGTCTCTGTCTCTTCACCTCAAAGAAGTGAAGAAAGAGGTCAACCGAGGGTGCACAACCCAAAAACCCGAAGAGAACGTCGAAGGCCTTGACAAAGGCCCAGCTGTTGGGATATAACTGGGCCGGAGCAACGTTGATCTCCGTCAGCAGTTCCTTCTCGAACCATGAGAAGGGTAAGCGCACCCCGATGGTCTTGAACACCACCTGGTAAAAGTAAAAGAAAGGGACCCCGTCGTTGGCCCGTTCGTCTCCACACACTGGCTCCCCCAGAGTGCAAGGGAGCACAGCGATGTCGTCATCGTGCCTCCTTGCGAAGGCCCGGTGGTCATAAGAACACAACTCCCCTTTGTGTTCCCGTACGGCCCTGGTGGAGAGCAAGCATGAGCACTCATCAAGAAGTTCACTCGAGGCCCAAGGGTACAAGTCTTTGGGACGGACCCTGGAGGAAGCATCGTGAGAAGACATTCTTTAACAAGATCAGGATGGCCAGAAATGCGAGAGTTGAGAGAAGGAAGGGTGCAAGAAGGAAGGGTACAAGAAGAAAGAACGTAAGTAGGTTATGAAGAGGGAGAAAATGATGAGGATAGTTCCAGAGTTTGAAGAGTTAAATAAAGCGGTTAGAGCGCCAAACGACGTGAATGGATGCACCGCACGATTGATACACGTGGCAGAAGATGAAAGGATGACGCTGGCACCACTGGTTTAAGTCAGATTACGTCGTATCAGCAGAATATCCAGTGGTACGATGCGCCGTCGAAAGTGAGCCAGGGGTACAGCAGGAGTCAGAAAATGGAATGACTAGATACCCCATCAACCATACAAGCAGCGCCACGTGCATCAAGTCGAATGACAGAAGGTCCCATCAGCTATACAAGGAGCGCCACGTGGATGGCACAGGCAAAGCCTTGGGCTCTTCGCTGTTATCAGGCGTTGACCAAGGCAAGAATTAAGGTCAATGTCAAAGTAAAGGTAACGCCCGAGGCGTTGCCAGGAAGGACGTAAAGGGCGACGACAGCGCGAGATGTTGCGGGCATCGCCAACCCAAATACTGACTGGCGTCACCTCCCTGATACCCACAGGTAGGAAAGACTGTGGAGGGGGAAGAAATCAAAGAAAGGAAAAGTTAGTCACAGGCGTTACCTCCCCGATACCCACAGGTAGGAAAGACTGTGGAGGGAGATGAGATCGCCAAACGCCAGCGAATTGCTGGCAGGGCGTTCCCCGATACCTATGGGAAGGAAATACCATGGAGGGAACAGACCCTCTCCAGAGCGCTCGGCGTTTTAGACACCCGGGGACGATACGGTGCTGCTGTTAGCAGGCCTCTCCTTAGGCGTGGGCGCCGGGCGTTAAGGATCAGAGAAAGGGCCTTTCGGTATCAGAGACGTCCCGTGGACGATACGGCGCCACTTAGTGAGCCTCTCCATGGGCGTGAGGGTTGGCGGGCGACCTTACCCAATCATACCAAGCCGCCCAACGATGTGAAAGAAATGGGCAGAACCCGGATAAAGTAAGTGAAGCGCGTGAAGAGAAAAGATGAGAACGAGATCGCATAGGCAGAATCGTATGTGACAAAGAAATAAAGGCAACCATATGAACGTCCCAAATCAGTAACAAGAGTGCGGATAGTTCAAAGAATTACAAGTTTTGGCAGACAAAATCAAAAAACGAAGGTGAAGAATAAAAGAGTTGAGCTTGAAGAGGAAGGCGGTGGATGAGAGGCAGCGGTTCAGTCATCCAGATCCATGGGCACGACCTTCCCGTCGACGACGTGGTGTGTGGGGTCGCAGTTCGAAAGGTTGACGCCAGGATTCTCGCAGGACGCCTGGGTCAGGGCCTCTTGGAACCCCTCCTCGAAGGTACCCGCCATCTCCTGGATAAGGGACTTTTTCTCCTTCTCCAGTTCCTCAATGGCGGCGTCTCCAGAGGTCACCTGCTTCTCCAGAGCCTCTTTCTCCACACGAAGCCGGCTAACCTTGACCCGCAGTTTGTCGTAGTCAACTCGGAGAAGGTCCATAGCTTTGGCCTGGGTGGCCATTTCCTCCTCCATCCGCTCCGCCTTGGCAGCCTGTTCACAACAACGGTCCTTCAGGTCCTTTTGAGTTTCTGCATCAGCTTTGACCAATTCCTGAAGACCCGCTACTTGTACTTAGAGAGCAACTTCCCGAGTGTAGAAGCCTGCCTGGAGCTCCAATGCCTCCGCCAGTTGCCTCTCTGTTTCCGCTTTAGACTCTTGTATTTGTCTCAGTGAAGTTTGATAGGCTTCGTTCTGGCGTCCCAAGTTCCTCATTTCCTCTTCCAGAGTAGATGCTTTTGTTTCCAAGGCTTGGAGGGTTTGAGCTTGCAAGACCGCGTTTCTGGCCTGGGAGCGCCATTCGAGAGCCACCGCCAAGAAGGCCCCCAAATAGAAAGGCATACCTTCCCTCCTGTCGGTGCCTTCTGGCATAGTCCCGCCACTGAAACCCCTCATCAGATGCATGATTGGAGGGGGGATGGCGATGAAGTCGGGGGCAGCAGCGTCGGGAGCCGGGGAAGCAGTGGTTTCTGGCGGCGGCGGAGGCGGCGCAGATTCGGTGCCTTCGCCCCTTTCCTCTTGGAGTATCCTAGGAGGGAGTGAGGTGCGCTTGGAGGGTTGTCCATAAAGGGGTTCCCTCCCTGCGGCGACGTCTCTATCAGAAGAGGAACCCGCGCGGATTTTCTCCTTCTGAAGGGTGCCACCCCTTCCGAATCCTCGTCATCTGACAGAATCTCCAAAACCCTTTTCCCTTTGTCAAGGGGGGTTGGAGCCAGTGACGAGGCCGCAGCTAGGGGGACAGCGGCGATAGGCGAAGGAGAGTTGGGAGTTGGAAGCACGTCGGAGCCAGGTGGAGACGTCGGAGATGGGCTAGAAGCAGCTTCAGCAGTGACTAGAGGCGGCGGTGACGGAGCCGGTGGGAGAAATGGATTGGCCACAGGGCTGGAGGAGACGCCTGCCTTGGCGGCACGAGCCTCCTTCAGTGCTTTCGCCAACATTATTCTTTTGGAAACGCCCATCACCGATCCTATACCAAGACAGGTCAAACAACAAGGATTAGCACTAGAAAAGTTATGCGAATTCACAATACATGAAGAGGCGCGAAAATGCGAGTAACATTGTACAACGAAAAATGGTAGAATGAGTTTAATTCAGATGAATCAGAAGGAAGATTCTATGGCCAAATACATGCAGATAACTACAACAACTAATGCATCATAAATCACCAAGAGCAGATACCGAAGTAGGTAGAAAGCCCATGGGCATTGAATTCGTTCGCGATGAGTTTGGCGGTATCGAAGACTATTCCCAGTCCCGCCAAGGCTTTGCATACATCCCGGTCAGGCGGGGTGAGCTCGTCCAGTGCCAAGGGCTTCATGGTTATGGGTTTGTCTGTCCAGTACAGGGGAAAGCCCTCTAGGATGGAAGGATCGCGCTTGGTCGCGCGTACCTTGAAGAATTTCCCCTTCCATCCTTTGAACGAATTCTGGAAGAGCGTAAGGATGATGCGCCCGGCGATGCCAGAGAAGCTCATCCAAAGACTCTTCCCTTGCTTCTTTACCTCGAAGAAGTGAAGAAAAACGTCCACAGATGAAGGAACGCCTAGATAGCCGCAGAGAATTTGGAACCCCCTCACGAAAGCCCAACTGTTGGGATGGAGTTGGGCGGGAGCAGTGTTTATCTCTGTCAGTAGCTCTTTTTCGAAGGGGGTGAGGGGCAGACGCAGGCCCACCCTCTTGAGCACCATTTGATAGAGGAAAAAGAAAGGACATCCCCCAGTATCCCGTGAGTCCGCACAAACGGGCATCCCAGGTCGCACCCGGCTTACCAGGACTTGGGAGTCGTGATTTTTGTGGAAAGCATTGAAGTTATAGAGAGCAGGGTCCCCCCTGTGAGCCTCCACGTCCTCAACAGAGTTCAGGAGGGAACATTCGTCCAGAAGTTCGTCGGGGGCCCAGTCATATTCGCCCTTATAATGAGACTTGGGGAGTGGGGGAGGCGCGGTGGTCTTGGTTTTCGCCATCAACGCCAATGCTGAAGATCAAAAGAGAAAGAAAGGGTTTAGAGAAAAGGGGTTTGGGGAGAAGAAAAGGGGAAAATGGAAGAACCCTAGGAGCGCCCTACCCACAAGAGAACGAAGGGAAGCGAGAGGAACAACGAAGCATACAAACAATATACAGAGAAATGCGAGAGTAACAACAATCCCAGGCAGTTTCCTATAATCCGACAGAAGTAAAGAGTTGTGAGTGCTCGAAACCATACCTTTGCTGTTGAAATGGAGGCAGTAGGAGAGCGCAGAAAGGGGGGAATCGCAGTTGCAGAGAAAAAAGGTTTTGGAGGCGATGAACAGCGCGAAGTAGCAGAGTGAATGAATGTAACAGTAGGGTGAGCGCGGGGTTTGGAGTAACTTAAACGTTACATTTCGCAACTCGAGAGGCGCTAACCTAGGGCCGTGGGATCGCGCCACGCGTCAGAGGATCAATTACCCAAGGGAAACGCAAAGGTCCCTGGAGGATGGCCGCGCGATGGGCCACGTGGCGCGCGATCAAGGGTAGCCCAAAAGGTATTATCATCCTCATTTCAGGGGATGTCCAATCAGTCATTAAGAATGCCCCTGTGGTTCAGAAAATGTCACGTCAGTAATTCTAAAAATTGCTGAGTCAGCAGAGAATGACACGTCCTCAGGAAGGCACGTGGACGGCGTGGGCAAGGCCTTAGTCTTTACGCTGAAGACAAGTCTTCGGCTTAAGACTGGGGGGTTTGTGTACCGTCCCGTATCAGGGCGTTGACTAAGTCAAAGTCAACAACTGGAAAGTCAAAGTCAACTCAAGGTGTCGCCCAGGCGTAGAGACGCCAAGAGGAAGCGTCGCCGAGATAGAGACAAGGCGTCGCCAAGGCAAGGCGTCGCCAAGGCCAGGCGTCGCCTGGGTGGAGGCGTCGCCCAACCAGGGCGTAGCCAGATCAAACAATGTAAAAGTAAGGCAATCACAGTATGGTTCCCCGATACCCATGGGTAGGAAAGACCATGGAGGGAGCGACGCCGTGGGAAAGCCTCAGGACCCGATATCTCGGGAAAGTGATAAAGAGAAGGAAAAGGTGGCTTCAAGGCCATAGTGATAGTACCAGTGAAGGGCAGCCTGACTCGTGAAGTACCCCTGCCGCCCCAGAGACGCCTTCGGGACAGATACGACCCAAGAGGAAGGTCACGCCCAGGATAACCGGGTGCAGGGTGCGAGAGGAAGGCAGATACGCTCTCAGAGTAAGTGGCTAGATACTTGGGGGCATGAGTTGGCACCCAAAAAGCCACCCCTAGCGCAGTAGCACTCCCAAGCAGGAGGGCTCACACGTAGAGACGTCCCCAGGTGGGCAGAAACGCCCCCAGATGGGGTCATGGCGTCGTGAGGCCCTCCACGTGTACGACAGCCATGCCAGAATAGAAACACCCTATAGTCAGGTGCCAGGTAATTAAAGATGTTCAATACAGTTTCCCTTTCGGGCATTCAGGTACTATTAGGGCTCCCGAGCGTTTCAACGTCTTAAATGCGCTACGTTTCGTAATTAAGCGCTTTAATGAGTGCGTTACGTTTGAGATTAAGAGCGCTGATCCTGCCTGTTGACCGGAGCGCTGGAGAATGCCTCGTCAAAGGATCGACGTGCGCGCCGCTTTTCACTTCCGTTCCTCCTCTGGATCTATCTCAAGAACCTGCAAAGAAACGATACGGCGCCGCTACGGCCGATCGCACTCCGACGCTCAAGTCAGTGACGGTATCACCAAATACTAAGAACTGGAACCGTGCAAACTCTCTCTCTCACAAACAGCTCTGTCACTCGCAAGCGTAAAGTGTATGAACTGAACGCGCGCGTACCTTAGAAAATCTGTTAAGAACTCTTATATACCTGGTGGTTTTCTCTCTCCTGGCAGTTACAGACTTGGACACGTGGCTCGCATCCAACTGTACACGTGCCATCATCTGGAGGCTCCTGACTTGGCGCTGCTTCTACTCTCATTTTGGCTAAGTTACCTATGCATGGTACTGCCCAGTGCATAGCTAACTCAGGAGTGCGATCTCTACTGAAACTGGCGAGTTAGGGCCTTCATACACCTTCCCTGTGGTCTCGCCGGCCGCCTTCATAATCTGCTTCTCCTTCGTCTTCGGCGATGTGCTTATTCTGGCGATCTCCGACTGCCTGGTCGCCTGAGTCTACATCTGGCGACTTCATCTTCAACCTGGCGATCGCCTATTCTGGTAAACTGGAAATCGGAACACGCCAACTTAACAATCGGCGACCACACGTGCCTCCCGACTTCCTTCCCACCTGCCAACCTGGCGCCTTGTCAGGAAGCAACCACACGTGACTCCCGATTGCGTCGCCACGCCAGGAAGCAACCACTGAAAATATTGCTAAGGAAGGTGGCGACGAGAACCCTCAACAAGCCCCCCTGGCGCCTCTCCAAGCCGCAAACCTTTCCCTCGAGGTCACGAGGATGTGGGAACCTCTGACTGCTAAACTGAAAAACATAGCGGAGGACATCCCATCGATTATAACGAGGGCTGTGGAGAGCTCCACCTGGAGGCTTCAAGACGATCTCTACAACCTCAAGACCGAAAACAGCACAATGAAGGTTGAGGTGGAGAAGGTGGCCTTCAGCCTAACGCTCGCGGAAATGGAACATTCCCGAGTAGAGGATGCCCTAAGTACCGAGCTTAGGCTTGCGCGCAAGGAAGCTGCTGACCTTCGCCGCAAAGTCCATGAACTTGCCCAAGAAAAAGTTGAACTTGAAAGCAAAATCGTGCCTCTGGGCACCAAGGCGAGCGACCTGGAGGCTCACATTCAAGCTAATGCCGATAAGGTACAAAAACTGGAGCAAAGGTCAATCGACCGCGAAAAACTACTTGGGCAAGTAGAAAAAGCAAGGGATGACGCCATGGCTGATCTCACCGAGGCGAACAAGGAAAAAGAAAAGATGACTGCCGAGTTGACCCTAGCTCAAGCGGAATCCGAGAAGGTTGCCGACGACCTCTTCATGCTCAAGAGACCAACAAACAACTCCGAAAACAGGTCGAAGAGCTGGAGCAGCAGAACAAGGAGCTTAAGCAACAGGTTGAAGAATTTCAAAGGCAAATTGAAGAACTTAAGCTAAGCTCCGCTCAGATTCTGGTTGCTGGATTCGAAGCCGCTCGGGAGCAATTCGCATGCCTATTCCCTGATCTCGACCTCAGCATGGTGTCGTTAAACAACGAAGTAGTAGATGGAAAGGTCGTTCCCGCCGAAGGCTCAACCAATTCCACCCCATCTGCTTCTTTATAAATTCACTTGTGCTTACCTTGTAAAAATTCTTGCATATGTGTTTTGAACAGTTACTTATTTCAATAGCGAAACTTGGATATTCTTTCTTCTGACTTCTTTTGAGCGCTTTCACCTTCTTTGTATGTTTAACTTTGCCGAGTTTAACTTAGCGATTTTGCAAACACGACCTTTGGCGTAACTGCTTCGAGCCGATTCAAACTTAAGCAACAATCGCTTTAAACAACTTGTACCCTTGAGGCACTAACCTGATCATAAGAAAAGTTTCCAAGCAACGAACTGTAACTCAATCATCGGTTCAAACAACGTCCCACTCGACCTGCTTTATCAAACAAGTCTTCCAATCTTCTCGCCGTGTTTGAACTTTTCCCGATCGCCGAAACCTCTTGGTAACACCAGCTTTTCCCAGCTTCATGCTTTGGAAGTCATTTCTTTATCTGGGGCAGAAATGCCCTTTGGGATCTTCCTTTACCCCTCTGAACTTCAGAGCTGAAGACCGGCTGGCTAGGCGTTCTCTTCGAACCTACCTTAGCCACCTCTCAAGCTTCTTCCACCCTCTTCGCCATACCTGAACTCGTTCAAGACGAGAAGGATTTTATCTTGCCTATACCCGCACATAAGCGAGAAGGTCTTTAACTCGCCTGAGCTCGCACAACGGCGAGAAGGACTTTATTTGATGCCTCAACTTGCCCAGGGTGTACATCTCCTCCCCCTGGATGCACTGAGGATCTTTTCTTTCTCTCGCCTGCACTCGCTCAACGGCGAGGAGGTCTTTAATTGGCCTTGGCTCGCACAACGGCGATAAGGACTTTATCCGGTGCCTCAACTTGCCCAGGGTGTACATCTCCTCCCCCCTGGATGCACTGAGGACCTTTCTCGCCTGCACCCGCTCGACGGCGAGGAGGTCTTTAACTTGCCTCTACGTTGCCCCGGGAGTTACATCTTCTCGCTCCCAGAAACACGGAGGACTTTTTCTCTTTCTCGCCTGCACTCGCTCAACGGCGAGGAGGACTTTTAACTTGCCTCAAAACGCGCGAGGGCGTTGAGGTCTTTCATCTGGTGCCTCCGATCGCCGAAAGACGATGAGGACTTTAAAACTCAACTGGTGCCTCCAATCGCCGAAAGACGATGAGGACTTTAAAACTTAACTGGTGCCTCTAATCGCTGAAAAACGATGAGGACTTTTAAAAACTTAACTGGTGCCTCTAATCGCCGAAAAACGATGAGGACTTTAAAAATTTTTTAGAAAGCACGCGATATATATATTTTCTTGCCTCAAATCATGTACAAATGACAAGGTCTTTCTTCAAACTTTCGAAAATAGCACACATGCAATCTGGAAACACCTTATACTTCGAAAACTCTTCTTTTATTGGGTGGCCTCATTAAAAACCCTCCTTAGGGAAAAAAGAGTGCCCCCTTGAAACTGTTTTAACAGAGACATTGTAATATAACATTTGTGTTTGTCTTTACTTACAAAGCTCTTAACTATAGTCCAACTTCAGGTGTGTGGCGTTCCAGGTACGAGGGATCGCCCCTCCTTCCAGCGTCTCTAAGCGGTAGGCTCCGTTCCCGAGTGCCTCGGTTATTCTGAACGGTCCAGTCCACTTGGGTGATAGTTTATTCTCCATCTCGTACTGGCGGGCCTTCCTCATCACCAGATCGCCTTCTCTAAACTGCCTTGGCATCACCTTAGAATTGTACCTTCGCTCGACCCTTCTTTTCACCGCCTCAGCCTTCAGCCTTGCCTCCTCCCTGACTTCATCCAGCAGATCCAGGTTCAGCCTTCTCTCTTCATTCGAGTCTTCCTCTACGAAGTTCTGGAATCTCGGCGAGCTTTCCTGGATCTCCACCGGAATCATGGCGTCACACCCATAGACCAAGCTAAACGGGGTCTCATGGGTTCCGGACTACTCGGTGGTGTGGTACGCCCAGACTATACGGGGCACTTCCTCAGCCCAACTTCCCTTGGCTTTCTCAAGCCTTCTCTTCAAACCTCTCAACAACACCCGATTAGCTGATTCCACCTGGCCATTCGTCTGAGGGTGCTCGACGGATGCAAACACTTGCTGAATTCCAACCCCTTCACAAAGCTTCTTCAACAGGTGGCTTGCAAACTGAGTCCCATTATCTGACACCAGGCGCTTAGGCACTCCAAACCGGCACACGATGTTCTTCCATACAAAGCCTTCGATCTTGTGTGCGGTGATCTGGGCCACTGGTTCTGCTTCAATCCACTTGGTGAAGTACTCAATCGCCACCACCAAGTACTTCATTTGCCTGATCGCCAGCGGGAAAGGTCCCAGGATGTCGATTCCCCAAGTATGAAACGGCCAAGGGCTATAGATCGACTTCAACTCCTCGGGAGGTGCCTTGTGCCAATCGGCGTGCTGCTGCCACTGTTTACAGCATTGGGCATACTTCTTGCAATCTTCTCTCATGGATGGCCATTAGTAGCCTGCACGGAGAGTCCTCGCGGCCAGAGCTCGACCCCCGACGTGACTTCCACATATTCCTTCGTGGAGCTCTGCCATAATTCTCGTGCACTTCTCGCCGTGTATACATTCCAGGAGTGGGTGAGTGAACCCAAACCTGTACAGATCGCCATCAATCAATGTATACTTGCTGAAATTTTTCTTTACCTTCCTAGCTTCTGTTGGATCTAGCGGGAGGAGGCCATCTGCCAGGCACCGCTTGTACTGCGTTATCCAAGTGTCTGGCTCATGGGTGGCGCAGACCTGCATCACGTCCACCTTCTCTCCTCGACAAGCTCTAACTCTCGGCGATCTCAGAGTTTCTTGCGTCAAAGACTTGTGGCTTCTCGCTGCTCTCTCCGTCGATCTGCTTATCTGAAGGACCAGGTGATCTGCTACAAATGCCCTCGGCGTCTTCAGAGTTTCTTGAATCACTGTCCTCTGCCTACCCCCCTTGCCTGAACTGGCGAGCTTAGCAAGCAAGTCAGCTCGGGCATTCTGTTCTCGGGGCACATGTACCACTTCAAAAGAGGCAAAGGAACTCTTCAATTCCTGCACATACGCCAAGTAAGCCGCCATTTGTGGATCTTTAGCCTGAAACTCGCCTGTTACTTGCCCTGTGACTAGCAGCGAGTCACTCTTAGCCATCAGCACTCTGGCTCCCATCTCCTTGGCCAGCAGAATCCCGGCGATCAGCGCCTCGTACTCTGCTTGATTGTTGCTGGCTTTGAAGGCAAATCTCAACGACTGTTCGATCAGCACGCCGTTGGGTCCTTCCAATATGACTCCAGCACCGCTGCCCTGCTGGTTCGACGATCCATCCACCGAGAGTACCCAACGGAAATCATCTCCTTCAACCCGCGTCGCCTCTGATGAGAGCTCGACTACAAAATCTGCAAAGATTTGCCCCTTGATCAGGCCTCGGGGCTCATATTTAATGTCAAATTCTGATAATTCTACTGCCCACTTCACCATTCTTCCCGCAACGTCAGGTTTCTTCAAGACCTTCTGGATTGGCAGGTCAGTCATCACCAGTATTGTGAAGCTGTGGAAGTAGTGGCGCAACCTCCTCGCCGAAAACACCACAGCCAGCGCAGCCTTCTCAAGGGCCTGATATCTCGTTTCTGGGCCCTGCAACACCTTGCTCACAAAATAAATAGGCTTCTGAGCCTGATCCTGGTCCTGGGCGAGCACCGCACTCACCGCCCTCTCAGTCACAGCGAAATACAACCTGAGAGGGATTCCCGCCAGTGGTTTGCACAGAACCGGCGGGCTCGCCAGATATTCCTTCAGCTTGACAAAAGCTTCCTCGCATTCTTTCGTCCAAGCGAACTTGTTATTGCGCCGCAGACATTGAAAATAGGGATGCCCCTTTTCTCCGCTAGCTGACACGAAGCGAGATAGGGCTGCCATCCGACCTGTCAGCTGCTGGACTTCTTTCACTGTAGCCGGGCTTCTCATCGCCAAGATGGCGGCACACTTGTCCGGGTTGGCCTCTATTCCCCTTTCAGTCAAAAGAAAACCCAAGAACTTTCCAGCCTCCACGCCGAAAATGCATTTCTCCGGGTTGAGCTTTAACTTGAACTTGGCGATCGTCGTGAACAATTCTTCCAAGTCTGCCACGTGCTTGCTCTTCTCCTGCGAGGTCACGACCATGTCATCGACGTAGGCTTGCACGTTCCTTCCCAGCATCGGTGCAAGTACTCGATCCATCAACCTCTGGTACGTGGCCCCCGCGTTCTTCAGCCCAAACGGCATCACCTTATAGCAGTAGCACGACCTCTCCGTCATCCCTGATCGCCTGCCTCCTCTCTTCGTTAAATTTCCTTCTCCTTTGTCGCACCGGTCTCACCATGTTGTCCATCGCCAGATGATGGCACAAGAAGTCGGGATCGATCCCAGGCATGTCCGAAGCGGACCAAGCAAACGCGTCCAGATGCCGCTCAATCACCTTGGCGATCTGGTCCTGGAGATCGATCTCCAGAGATCTTCCGAGCTTGAAAACTTTCCCCCCGATCTCCTTCTCGAGCCACTGCTCGACGGGTTTGGGCCTGGATTCTCTGGCGATCACCGCCTTGGCGATTCCCAGTTCCCTCGCCTCCTCGGGGCGATTCCGCGCCTCTTCCTCCTCCAGGCCAGCCTCTCTCTCCCCCAGCTCAGCGTCTACCATCTCTACATCCCTTCCAGCGATATCCTCTGTTGCCGGCGGTCTGGGCTTCACACCGGGAGGTGGGGTGGTTGTTACATAGCTCACGGACCTTTTGTTTTTCAGGCTATTCTCATAGCACCTTTTCGCTTCTTTCTGGTCCGACTTGATCGTGATCACCACCCCTTCCATGGACGGCAGCTTCACCTTCATGTGCCGAGTCGATGGAATTGCACCTATCCTGTTAAGAGTGGGCCTTCCCAACAGGATGTTATATGCTGAAGGGGCGTTTACGATGAGGTACTTGATTTTCTCCGTCCTCGACCCAGCCTCATCGGTAAACGTGGTTCTCAGCTCAATGTACCCCCTGACCTCCACCTGGTCGCCAGCGAACCCATACAAGCACCCTCCATAGGGCCTTAGCTAGTCAAGGGGCAATTCCAGCTGCGTGAAAGTCGGCCAGAACATTACGTCTGTCGAGCTTCCTTGGTCCACCAGAACTCTATGGACCTTCCTTCCCGCCGTGATCAACGAAATAACAATGGGATCGTTGTCATGAGGCACAACGTCCCGAAGATCCTGCTTTGTGAACGTAATGTCCACCTCCGGTGAGTGATCTTCAAACATGTCCACTGCCATCACCGATCGCGCATACTTTTTCCTCTGCGATGCGGTGCATCCACCACCTGAGAAACCCCCTGCAATGGTGTGGATCTCCCCATGGATTGGCATCTCGTGTTGCTGGGCTTCTCCACCTGCCGGCTGGGAACTCGACGCTCCTCCGGTCCTTCTGTCCAGCAGATAGTCGTTTAGGAACCCGCTCTTAACCAGATCGTCGAGCTGGTATCCTAAAGACAAACACGAGTCCAGGTTGTGGCCAAAGCACTGGTGGAACTCGCACCAGGCGTCCGGTTTTGACCCCAGCACCTTGTCGCCCACCTTCTCGGGCGCCTTCAACCTAGCAGATATGTTAGGGATAGCGATCAGGTCCGCTAGTCCCATGACGAATTTGTGCTTAGGCGGGCGATTGTACTCTCGGCGTGCTGGTTGTTGGCGTGCTGGCGGTTGGCGCGCTTGGCTTCTTCCCTTATTTCTCCTATCGTAAGGATAGCGAGTCCTTTGGTCTTTTCTGGCCGCCGCTGCCGTTTCCAGCACCCTCTGTGGCTGGATCCTGGTCTGGGCGCGTGGCCTGGCGGGAGCCACGCTGCCTCTCTTCTCGGCGACTTCACTCTCGTCGGCGATGTGGGCCACCGCAAGTCGCCTGACTTCAGCAAACGTTGCTGGATGAGCCCTGATCAAGGCCTCGCAGAATGGCCCTGGCTGCACGCCCTTCTTGAAGGCATAGACCAACATTTCTTCATCCTTGGCCGGCGATCTGACCATCTGCGCTCCGAAGCGATTGAGGTAGTCTCTGAGGGACTCCCCATGGTACTGCCTTATATCAAACAGATCATAGGACACCCTGGGCGGTGCCTTGTTCACGATATACTGCTCGACAAATATTTTCGAGAATTGTTGAAAATTAGTTATGTGGCCATTAGGCAGGCTCACAAACCACTCCATCGCCGTTCCCTGGAGCGTGCTCACGAACATCTTACAGTAGACGGCGTCCGACCCTCCCGACAGCATCATCTGTGTGTGGAACGTGGTCAGATGAGCCTCTGGATCCTCCACGCCGGTAAAAACAGCTTTAACCGGAACCACGCTCGTGGGAATTGGCGTGTCGGTAATCGCCTGAATGAAAGGCATTGGGAAAACACGAGGTGGCGTCGACGGTGCCACCTCTTCAGCTGAAGAACGACCCTGCTGCTCCTGAAGAGCTCGACGCAGCTCCTCAGCTACCTTGCTGAGCTCCTCGTTCCTGGCGCGAGAGGCGACCAGGTCTTCATGTATCCTTGCCTGCTCCACGCGCGAGGCTTCCACAGTCGCCTGCAACGAGCGCATCATTTCTGCCATCTGCGCCATGGTCATGGCGGCGTCGCCTTCAGCTGCGACGGGAGCCACGGGACTGGAACGATTGCTTCTCATCTTTCTCATTAACTTCAGCGAACCACAGAAATACAGCAAATAACACTTCAACCACGAACGAATCAGCGATCAATCGAAGAAAACTCAAGAAACTGCGCAAGAACCCAAGAACACCGCAAACCTTCGCAGAAAACCACCAAAGAACTCGAACTTCCACCAGACAGATCGCACGCAAGCAACAAAAGACCTCACTCCACCGATTGAAAGACAAACAAACGGCACAAAACACAAACTCACCGAACGAAACTCAAAGAAACTGCAAACGACGGTTGCACCAGCACACAACCGCGCAGAAAACCTCGAAAACTTCCACGAACTCACGCTGTGGATGGGAGCACGTTTTACACGGTACCACGGTGGGCGCCTGATGATCCTGCCTGTTGACCGGAGCGCTGGAGAATGCCTCGTCAAAGGATCGACGTGCGCGCCGCTTTTCACTTCCGTTCCTCCTCTGGATCTATCTCAAGAACCTGCAAAGAAACGATACGGCGCCGCTGCGGCCGATCGCACTCCGACGATCAAGTCAGTGACGGTATCACCAAATTCTAAGAACTGGAACCGTGCAAACTCTCTCTCTCACAAACAGCTTTGTCACTCGCAAGCGTAAAGTGTATGAACTGAACGCGCGCGTACCTTAGAAAATCTGTTAAGAACTCTTATATACCTGGTGGTTTTCTCTCTCCTGGCAGTTACAGACTTGGACACGTGGCTCGCATCCAACTGTACACGTGCCATCATCTGGAGGCTCCCTGACTTGGCGCTGCTTCTACTCTCATTTTGGCTAAGTTACCTATGCATGGTACTGCCCAGTGCATAGCTAACTCAGGAGTGCGATCTCTACTGAAATTGGCGAGTTAGGGCCTTCATACACCTTCCCTGTGGTCTCGCCGGCCGCCTTCATAATCTGCTTCTCCTTCGTCTTCGGCGATGTGCTTATTCTGGCGATCTCCGACTGCCTGGTCGCCTGAGTCTACATCTGGCGACTTCACCTTCAACCTGGCGATCGCCTATTCTGGTAAACTGGAAATCGGAACACGCCAACTTAACAATCGGCGACCACACGTGCCTCCCGACTTCCTTCCCACCTGCCAACCTGGCGCCTTGTCAACACGCCTACACTGTAGCAGGATGCCACGTCATCACACCCGTCCACCAGGGCGGTACAAGCGCTTTAAGGCGCTTTAAATGCTGGGGCAGTTTAAATAGCGCTGGGAGTGTCGGAAAAAGGGGGGGAACCTTTGGCAAATTTAGGAGAAACTCTCTGGTTGCTTGCCCGTGCCTTAAGATTACGTACAAGTGACTGGAGAATATTTTTGCCTGAAGGAGACAGCACACACACATATACACAGTTCTTTTACCACCTTCAGAGTGCCACACGCGGTGCTCAGATACGTGGGTGGTCAGTTTTTGGTGTTTCTTGCTGGCTGACTTGAGCGTAGGAATGCACACGGCCGCTAGGGCGCCTCTTTGTCCCCTTTTTTGCAGGAATCCGCGGGCAACCAGCGGGAGGGAGACCCCAGCTGACGGTTGAGGTCGTGCACGAAGACGTCCTGGTCAACCGGACGGAACAGTAATATTAACAACAAATTTAATAATATTAATAAAAATATTAATCATATTAATAACTATATTAATAATACTATTAATAATATTAATAATAATAATAATTTTTAATAAATAATAGTAATATTAATAACAATATTAGTATGATTAATAATAATATTAATGATATTCATAATTATATTATTAATATTAATAATATTAATAATATTAATTATAATAATAATATTTATAGATAATATTTATGGGTAATATTTATAGGTAATATACCTAAGTAGTGTCCATATATAATGCTAATAATAATACTAATAATAAAATTTATAATAGTAGTAATAATAATCATAATAATAAGTGTTTTAACCAAATTAATATTTTTAATATTAGTATATGTAGCTAATAGTGGCAATTGGGCAAACACTGTGGTATGATTATATTAATTAACTTTATTAATAAACGTTTTTAAGCATCATCATAATGTATATTGTATTATTAATTTTTGTACAAAAAATATGTGTTAGATAAGTGGACATTATTATATTTTAACTCCTTAAAAACTAATGAAAATATATATTGTAATTGGTACTAATATAATATATTTTTAATATTTATTAAATTAATTTCGGTTAAGTCGATGTTAAGTTACATCTTATGAATCCGTAAGCTTGCGTTGAATGAATAGAACCAAATTCATATTTAAAGATTTTTTTTTTCAAACACAATTGTCACCTCTTCTCACACTCATTTCTTTTATTTACACTCATTTTCTCATCCACACTCGTCTCCTCGTCTCCTTCATGCACACACATATCCTTCATCTACACTCATATCCTTCACCCACACCTATCTCCTTCATCCACTACAATTTTTTTATTATATTTTTTTTTAAAATGAGACGTTGTATGAGAATTTTTTTTAAACATTAACATCAGTCAAACTGATGTAAATTAAATTATTATTAAAATATATTTTATTTTGAATTGACTAAGATAATATTTTGTTTTTAGAATTATTTAATATTTAATATATAGCATCCGTTTTAGTGTAGGTTTAGTCAACATTAGTAGCATCAACTATGGAGAGCTAAGACAAAGGTCATAACATCCATCTTTTACAAAGAGTCATTTTTTTAGTGACAAACTAGACCCTAGTGTCACAAGTTACCATCACCTATTTACTATTTGTACCTGTTTCTACCCAATGATAAATCCAATTTTCTTGTAGTCTAATATAGGAGTGCAAAATAAGTTATGTTTCCTTTGGTTTGAGTCTTCACCCCATTCTTGTGTATTTTCTTTTACAAACAAATATAGTCTTTCAAAATCTATATTTTATTAGCTTTGGGGTGATGAAATATTTCTTGCATGGGTTTGGTTTTCCCTTCGTACCTTTTTCTTCTTCTATGAATGCTTATGTGATGTGATGACAAGAATTGTTATGATTCTGAATTATAATCTTGTTGGAATGATAAAATTTCCTAGTGATATTTAACATAATTTTATAAAAAGAAAATCAATAATAAATATTATTATAAGATATAGAATATACTTTAACCTTTTATTCAGTACTTTCTAACACAAATATTATTCAAATATTAAAAGAAATCTCTTAATAAATAAAAAGAAAAGTGTCAAATTAAATCTTTAATAAATCCAATGTTTAAGCCAACCGTTGCAAAACTAATTTACTAGATTTTCAGATTGACTTCAAAAAGGGTAAAATAAATTTTTAGAATAGTTTAATCCTTCTCAAACAATTAATTGAGTTAGGAAGAGAAGAGGGATAAGATTTTTGTCAGTCGCAGCAGAAAATTATGTCTCTCTTCGTTGCACAATACAACAGCAGGGTTGAGATGATGCATTTGGACACCCCAGTTTAATAAACCTTTTATTTTCAATGAACTTTATGGTTGCTTCATATATATCTTAATGGATACAGGTAGTGTTTGAGCAAAGCAGCAACATTTAGCTTCTAAATAAATAAAATATAGAAGGGCACGTGCGTAATGAGGAATGAAATGTTTAGTATTTATGCATGAAATAAAAAAATGAATATGAATTGTTGTGGGCTTAACGCGGAGAGAAGAGGGAATCTGCACGTGACAGAGGGAATGGATTATAGAGATGCATGGGGTTGGATTGGGATTGGCAGTAGTGGAAGAAGGCACGAAGGATTCCATTCCATCATAAGCATCGATAACTGCGAAGGATGCGTCAAACGTTGTTTAGCTGTCAATCCCTCCAAACCCCTCTCACGGGCTCCCATTCATTCCACTCCACTCTTTTCTCCCAAATACCCTTTTCCATAACAAAAATTAATATTAACCATTTCATTCCCCCCATCCCACACACTTGGATAACTTTTATTTTATGTAAAACTTTCATCTCTTATGTCAATACATCTCAAGTCATGATGAGATTTGAGCATGGTTAATTTGTTTCTATGTTTGCTTTCACAAAATATCCAGAGAGCAACTAAATCCAAGGTGCTTAGAGTGAATTCAATCAAATTAAGTGAATATCTATCAACATAATCATGAATTTTTATGTGAATAGGATGAACAAAATAATGAGTAAACTAGTTATTCTTTATTCATAATTTTTTTTCTTAGAATTTTTACGAAAGTGAAATAATTTCTTCTCTTTCTTAATCAAAATAAGGTTATTTTTAAAAGATTACATATATAGCAAATACCAACATCCACAACTTCATAATTTTCTTAAAAATAATCATATTTTGATAAGAAAAAAAAACTCTTTTTCTCTCCATGTTTATGTGAGACGTTGGTATAGTCGAAATAACAACACGAAGGGATTGTTATTGAAAAGGAAGAAAAAAAGGTGAGTTATAAAGTTTACGAAGGAGGCACTGATATTTGCATTTATATACTTGGCATATGATTATTGACACCCTAATTTGGCTTTATATACTTGTCCATGTCCTTGAGACTAGAATCTTGAATGGGATGTATCATAAAGGAAGATCAATAACAGCAATCGTGGAAAGGAAAAAAAGGAAAAAGAAAAACTATATTGTGCTCTCGTGCATGTTTGGAAACATGATATAGGTTATATCTCTAAATATTCTACCAATTTGCATTTGCATATTAAAATTATTATTTTGGTAAAATTTGGTATATATATTGATTTTTCAAAAAGATCTTACACATGGTAAGGCCAATTTCGTAATTGAGTTTTCAAAAGCACAATTTGTTGTGGGGAATATGTAGGTAGTCGTCAGGGAAACAAACAAGAGATCACAATATTATTTACACCAACCTTGCTATATAAAAAAAAAAGAGCTCCTAAGCCTCAGATGGGAAAGGAGAGGCATCAAGATACCAATACACAAAATCAATTAGAAGAAATTTGGAAGAATCAATCATGGATTCTAGGAGGCGTAAAAACGCATCTATGCAACGCAAGTTGCAACAACTTCGATCGGTCACAAATTCTAGTGCTGTAATTCATTCATTCTTCACACTGATTACAATATATATGATGCATGTTAACTTTAGCTTGCTAGCTTCAAAGATTCAATGAAGAGCTTCATTATTTTTTACTTCTTTTTGGTTAATCTTGCAGGTTAATAAAGCCTCCATTATTGTGGATGCCACAAGATACATAGAGGAGTTGAAGCAAAAAGTGGATGGATTGAACTCTGAGCTTGGAACCGCTGAATCATCAATCTCCCAAGACGAACTACCCATGGTACATAATGTTTTTATATATCCTTTTACAGCAAAGAAATCTTATTGAAGAGCATTACAGGGATATTCCATTCTTTTTTTCTCAGACTATATTTCATGACACTTACTTAACTTTTTCTATATATCTGCAAACGTTTCATAGGTCACTGTAGAAACCCTAGAAAGGGGTTTCCTCATTAATGTGTTTTCAGAAAGGAATTGCCCCGGCATGCTTGTGGCAATACTCGACGCCTTTGAAGAACTGGGACTTGATGTGCTTGATGCTAGGGTTTCTTGTGAAGACACTTTCCAGCTTGAAGCTGTAGGAGGAGAAGTAAGACAATTAACACACTATGATATAAACGATGATTTAATTCCTTTTTTTTTTCTATCTTAATACATATTTGTTCTTCTTTGGAATAATTTAAATCATCTGAAACCTGGTTACAATTATTTCAAACACATGATTTGAGAAACTCATCTACCTACTAATTCTTCTTTGAATTTTGTTCCTTTGTAAATGAACCATCAGTTTCCAAATTCATGGTTTGGTTAATGGGATTGCAATATTCACATCATCAGTGAAACTTATAAAGTAGTAAATTCAGAAAAAAGATAAAAAAATCACGCATGAGTTGTACAACTTTGGTTTGAGCGACATACCTAAAATTCTAGCTTCAAAGTCCAAAGTACTGACATAATAATGAGTGTGGCTCCCATGTGTGGATTCGTTTAACCCTGTTCTGCAGTTGCATGGGCCGTGTATATCCGCCAATAAAGCAAGAATAACAATACTATTATAGATAAGTTTTTTGGAACAAATTATAGAGTTTAAGACAGAGATAAGAAGATGAAACAGCAGCATCAGATAAGATAAGTGATGTGAAGGAAAAAGACAAAAAAGAAAAATAGGAAAAAAATTATTAGAAGTGTTCCATTCCTCGTGAAGTATAGACAGGTCTTTTGTGATGGATTTAACTGTTGATTCTGATACCTTGTGACAGTGGAAAAACGTTTTGGTTTTGCAGAGTCAAGAGAACGAAAGCATCGATGCCCAAGTGGTGAAGCAAGCAGTGATGCAAGCAATCCAAAACATGGATTAATGAAAGTGAAGTTGTGCTAAGAAGAAAGTAGCATGCTCTTTCTTAAAAATCTTTGTTTTAAATATTAAAAGTTAAGTATCCTAGTGAGAGAGTATCCTAGTGAGAGTGTTGAAGTGTGATACTATATTCTGCCAAAATGTAAGTAACCTCTCAATGACTCTTACATGTGATGTGGCTTCTTTGTTTGTAGGAAAGAACAAAGGGACAGGGATTGTCCAGGTTAATTGGTGGATTCATGTTTAATTAGAATTTTCAAGGAGTTTGGAAGAAAAAAATAATATTCTTTTTGGTTTCCACACAATATTTATTAAAATCTATTTAAGTTCTAATCTTCAATAGTTTTATTTTTTGTGCATTTTAGTCTGGGGTACAGTTAACAGGAAAGTAACAAAAACATATAAATTCAAAAATAAAGACTGATTATGTTCTTTTCAATTAATATTTAAATTTGGCAACATATAAAAAGTTGACACAATATTTCAAAATGTAATATCCTTAAATATTACTTCGTTGCTTTTCTTAATGGGGTTGTAATGTTTGAAATTACTCTTAAATTTTTAATAAGATACCCGTGTGTATAATAATGTTATTTTATAGATTATTATAATGTATTAGCTAGACTAAGGAATTAAAATATTAGAGGTTTAAATTCTTGTAATTCAAATCCTAATAATGGCAAACATTACACTAATATACGAGTTGCTCACTGTTCCAAGCTTAAGGAAAGCATAATGCGATTAATGCGGCGAGTGAAATTTGTGCCAATATATTTATTGTGGTTAATTCATATATTCTGATCCTGATCCTGCTTGTTGACCGGAGCGCTGGAGAATGCCTCGTCAAAGGATCGACGTGCGCGCCGCTTCTCACTTCTGTTCCTCCTCTGGATCTATCTCAAGAACCTGCAAAGAAACGACACGGCGCCGCTGCCGATCGCACTCCGACGCTCAAGTCAGTGACGGTATCACCAAATACTAAGAACTGGAACCGTGCAAACTCTCTATCACAAACAGCTCTGTCACTCGCAAGCGTAAAGTGTATGAACTGAACGCGCGTACCTTAGAAAATCTGTTAAGAACTCTTATATACCTGGTGGTTTTCTCTCTCCTGGCAGTTACAGACTTGGACACGTGGCTCGTATCCAACTGTACACGTGCCATCATCTGGAGGCTCCCTGACTTGGCGCTGCTTCTACTCTCATTTTGGCTAAGTTACCTATGCATGGTACTGCCCAGTGCATAGCTAACTCAGGAGTGCGATCCCTACTGAAACTGGCGAGTTAGGGTCTTCATACACCTTCCCTGTGGTCTCGCCGGCCGCCTTCATAATCTGCTTCTCCTTCATCTTCGGCGATGTGCTTGTTCTGGCGATCTCCGACTGCCTGGTCGCCTGAGTCTGCGTCTGGCGACTTCATCCCCGACCTGGCGATCGCCTATTCTGGTAAGCTGGAGATCGGAACACGCCAACTTAACAATCGGCGACTACACGTGCCTCCCGACTTCCTTCCCAACTGCCAACCTGGCGCCTTGTCAACACGCCTACACTGTAGCAGGGTGCCACGTCATCGCACCCGACCACCAGGGCGGTACACAAGCCCCCCAGTCTTAAGCGAAGACTTGTCTAGCGAAAAGACTGAAAAAGCCTTCGTTAACACCGATCTACGTGGCATGGACGCAGAATTCCAAGCGATAGTACTTTCTGCTGCTCTGACGCTCCACCAAACCCTTCAGCGATCGCTCGACACGTGGCTTCATCAACAGCTCTCTTCATCTGCCGTTAGCGCTTCCAAACTTATTTCGAAAACCCTTAAACCCCTTACGCTCCTACTGTTCCATCACTTTCTTCACACTTGCATACGCTCTCATCTCCTTCTGCGAAAACTCTCGACGTTCCTCGACGCTCTAGATCACCACCTCCCTTCAACGTTCTCCCGATCATCGAAAGGTAACTACTTTCCTTCATCTGCTGGGTTTCCTTGCATTTTCACCGATTTGCATCATCCTGTAACTGTCTGGTGTATACGCTGTGGGCTGTTTTTCCATTTCACCTTCTGCGTAACTTAGGGCTTTGTCGATCGTCGCAACGAACTCACATTCGTTCGTCTTTCACCTTCCTTTCATGATCGAGTCAGCCTTTGTAACCCTTCTGATTATTTTTTCTTTCTTCTTCGTTTGCAGTTGCTATCATGACTCGCACGAAGATCACCCCGAACCCCCCTCCATCAGCGCGAAACCCTCCTTCACAAGCACACGACTCAACGCAAGTTCGTGGTGCTCCCTCTTCGCAGGCTGTGAGGCCTGCGTCTTCCCAAACCGCTCTGGCCCAGGCGACTCCACCAAACGCTGGAGGAGCCCCCATCCCACTGCCAGACTTCAAGACGTTATACCCATGGGCTAACCCAACCCTCTTAAAGGAAACCTCGTCGGTGAACACTGCGGGAGCGGTTCTGCGATTGACCAATGGGGACGAGGCCCACCAATCGTTTCACAAGGAGCACGATGAGAGAATGATGGTGCTGCCTTGCCCTGCCGCTCTGCCAGTGTGCGCCGATGATAAAGTGAGCGCCGACGGGCCCTTCTGCTTCGTCTACACCACTTTCTTCAAGAAGGTCAAACTCAGGTTCCCTCTTACTCGATTTGAGAGGGAACTCTTAACCGAGCTCAACATCGCTGCCGCCCAGCTTCACCCCAACAGCTGGGCGTTTGTCCGAGCTTTCGAGATAACGTGCGCCCATCTGGGGTTGCCCGCGTCAGTGGACGTGTTTTTATTCCTGTTTGAGGCCAAGCACCCAGGAGATCGCCTGTGGGTCAGCCTGAATGCCATTGCTGGGAGATCCATTTTCACCATCTTCCAGCAGTCGTACAAGGATTGGAAGGGGAAGTTCATCCAGGTTCGCGCAAATGACAAAGACACTTCCCTTCTCGACGGTTTCCCCTTGTACTGGGTGGACAAGGGGAAAAAGGAGTCCAAGAGCTGCTTCAGGAGGCCCAGAAGTCCTGATAGCATGGGAGCTTTGGACCGAGACCTTTGCCTATTCTGGAAGAGGGTGGCAGATGCCCACATAACATTCTTGACCCCCACCCTGATTTCCTTCGAGTTCTTTGAGGACCAGTTGGAATTCCAGATAGGTTTGGACACTATACCCTTGTTATGATATTGCTCCTGGTACTGCTTCTGGGCGTCTTGTGCGTTACGCACAAGACTTTGGTTTTTACCTTTTCTGCATATAACTGTTTTGCTGTTTCATTGCCTCATACACCCATCTCTTTCTTCTCTGAGTTAACTCATGCATTTTCGTTTTATGCAGATACCATGTTGGGTAAGAACATGCTCGCCGACTTAAAGGCGCTCGCCCGCAACCACGGGTTGGCGACCGGTTCCCAGACGGTTCCCAACTCGGCGGTCGAGAAGGCCATCATTCATGGGCGATCACCGCCCAAGGAGCCCACCCAACGCAAGAAGCTGGTCCTTAAGAGGCCTAAGCGGAAAGCCCCCCAAGTCGTCCAAGAGGAAGAAGAGGACGACGAGGTCACAGAGGATGGCCTTGTCACGAAAAGGAAGAGGGTGGCACCATCTTCTCCACCTGCCCCGCCCCCTCTTCCAGCTTCAACACCACCATCAACACCTGCTCCTCCTCCCTCATCACCAGCACCACAAGCCCCTTCACCACCAGTCCAAGCAGTTCCATTGGCCACTGCGCCACCTGCAACTGAGGCCCCAGAGCCAAATTTCTTGGAGGACCCCCCGAGCGCCTCTACACCACATATATCAGCAGGAGGGGCCCCTCCTTCCAACACTTCAGCTGCAGGAATCGTTCCAATCGGGGATGTGGTCGCTCACACCTCTCCAATCCTAATCACCGAGTCCCCGATTGCGTCGCCACGCCAGGAAACAACCACTGAAAATATTGCTAAGGAAGGTGGCGACGAGAACCCTCAACAAGCCCCCCTGGCGCCTCTCCAAGCCGCAAACCTTTCCCTCGAGGTCACAAGGATGTGGGAACCTCTGACTGCCAAACTCAAAACCATAGCAGAGGATATCCCATCGATCATAACGAGGGCTGTGGAGAGCTCCACCAGGCGGCTCCAAGACGATGTCTACCACCTCAAGACCGAAAACAGCACAATGAAGGTTGAGGTAGAGAAGGTGGCATTCAGCCTGACGCTCGCGGAAATGGAACATTCCCGAGTAGAGGATGCCCTAAGTACCGAGCTTAGGCTTGCGCGCAAGGAAGCTGCTGACCTTCGCCGCAAAGTCCATGAACTTGCCCAAGAAAAAGTTGAACTTGAAAGCAGAATCGTGCCTCTGCGCACCAAGGCGAGCGACCTGGAGGCTCACATTCAAGCTAATGCCGATAAGGTACAAAAACTGGAGCAAAGGTCAATCGACCGCGAAAAGCTACTTGGGCAAGTGGAGAAAGCGAGAGACGACGCCATGGCTGATCTCGCCGAGGCAAACAAGGAGAAAGGGAAGATGGCTGCCGAGTTGGCCCAAGCTCGAACAGAATCCAAGAAGGTTACTGACGACCTTCTCCATGCTCAAGAGACTAACAAACAACTCCAAAAACAGATTGAAGAGCAGGGGCAGCAGAACAAGGAGCTCAAGAAACAAGCTGAAGAGCTGGGGCAGCAGAACGAGGAGCTCAAGAGACAGGTTGAAGAGCTTCAAGGACAATTTGAAGAACTTAAGCTAAATTCTGCTCAGATTCTGACTGCTGGATTCGAAGCCGCTCGGGAGCAATTCGCATGCCTATTCCCTGATCTCGACCTCAGCATGGTGTCGTTAAACAATGAAGTAGTAGATGGAAAGGTCGTTCCCGCCGAAGGCTCAACCAATTCCACCCCATCTGCTTCTTTATAAATTCACCTGTATTTACCTTGTAAAAACTCTTGCATATGTGTTTTGAACAGTTACTCATTTCAATAGCAAAACTTGGATATTCTTTCTTCTGACTTCTTTTGAGCGCTTTTACCTTCTTTGTATGTTTAACTTTGCCGAGTTCAACTTAGCGATTTTGCAAACACGACCTCTGGCGTAACTGCTTCGAGCCGATTCAAACTTAAGCAACAATCGCTTTAAACAACTTGTACCCTTAAGGCACTAACCTGATCATAAGAAAAGTTTCCAAGCAACGAACGGTAACTCAAACATTGGTTCAAACAACGTCCCACTTGACCTGCTTTATCAAACAAGTCTTTCAATCTTCTCGCCGTGTTTGAATTTTTCCCGATCGCCAAAACCTCTTGGTAACACCAGCTTTTCCCAGCCTCATGCTTTGGCAGTCATTTCTTTGTCTGGGGCAGAAATGCCCTTTGGGATCTTCCTTTACCCCCCTAAACTTCAGAGCTGACGACCGGCTGGCTAGGCGTTCTCTTCGAACCTACCTTAGCCACCTTTCAAGCTTCTTCCACCCTCTTCGCCATACCTGAACTCGTTCAAGACGAGAAGGATTTTATCTTGCCTATACCCGCATATAAGCGAGAAGGTCTTTTAACTCGCCTGAACTCGCTCATCGGCGAGAAGGACTTTAAATGGCCTTAACTCGCTCGACGGTGAGAAGGACTTTGTCTGGTGCCTCAACTTGCCCAGGGTGTACATCTCCTCCCCCCTGGATGCACTGAGGACCTTTTCTCTCTCTCGCCTGCACTCGCTCGACGGCGAGGAGGTCTTTAATGGGCCTTAGCTCGCACAACGGCGATAAGGACTTTGTATGGTGCCTCAACTTGCCCAGGGCGTACATCTCCTCCCCCCTGGATGCACTGAGGACCTTTCTCTTTCTCGCCTGCACTCGCTCAACGGCGAGGAGGTCTTTTAACTTGCCTCAAAACGCGCGAGGGCGCTGAGGTCTTCCATCTGGTGCCTCCGATCGCCGAAAGACGATGAGGACTTTAAAACTTAACGGGTGCCTCTAATCGCCGAAAAACGATGAGGACTTAAAACTTAACTGGTGCCTCCAATCGCCGAAAAACGATGAGGACTTAAAACTTATCTGGTGCCTCTAATCGCCGAAAAACGATGAGGACTTAAAACTTTTTAGAAAGCACGCGATATATCTTTTCTTGCCTTAAATCATGTACGAATGACAAGGTCTTTCTTCAAAACTTTCGAAAATAGCACACATGCAATCTGAAAACACCTTATACTTCGAGAACTCTTCTTTTATTGGGTGGCCTCAATAAAAACCCTCCTTAGGGAAAAAAGAGTGCCCCCTTGAAACCGTTTTAACAGAGACATTGCAATGTAATATTTGTGTTTGTCTTTACTTACAAAGCTCTTAACTATAGTACAACTTCAGGTGTGTGGCGTTCCAGGTACGAGGGATCGCCCCCCCTTCCAGCGTCTCCAAGCGGTAGGCTCCGTTCCCGAGTGCCTCGGTTATTCTGAACGGTCCAGTCCACTTGGGTGATAGTTTATTCTCCATCTCGTACTGGTGGGCCTTCCTCATCACCAGATCGCCTTCTCTAAACTGCCTTGGCATCACCTTTGAGTTGTACCTTCGCTCGACCCTTCTCTTCACCGCCTCAGCCTTCAGCCTTGCCTCCTCCCTGACTTCGTCCAGCAGATCCAGGTTCAGCCTTCTCTCTTCGTTCGAGTCTTCCTCTACAAAGTTCTGGAAATCTCGGCGAGCTCTCCTGGATCTCGACTGGAATCATGGCATCACACCCATAGACCAAGCTAAACGGGGTCTCATGGGTTCCTGACTGCTCGGTGGTGTGGTACGCCCAAACTATACGGGGTACCTCCTCAGCCCAACTTCCCTTGGCTTTCTCGAGCCTTCTCTTCAAACCTCTCAGCAACACCCGATTAGCTGATTCCACCTGGCCATTTGTTTGAGGGTGCTCGACGGATGCAAACACTTGTTGAATTCCCACCCCTTCACAAAGCTTCTTCAACAGGTGGCTTGCAAACTGCGTCCCATTGTCAGACACCAGGCGCTTAGGCACTCCAAACCGGCACACGATGTTCTTCCATACAAAACCTTCGATCTTGTGTGCGGTGATCTGGGCCACTGGTTCTGCTTCAATCCACTTGGTGAAATACTCAATCGCCACCACCAAGTACTTCATCTGCCTGATCGCCAGTGGAAAAGGTCCCAAGATGTCGATTCCCCAAGTATGAAACGGCCAAGGGCTATAGATCGACTTCAACTCCTCGGGAGGTGCCTTGTGCCAATCGGCGTGCTGCTGGCATTGTTTGCAGCACTGGGCATACTTCTTGCAATCTTCTCTCATGGATGGCCAATAGTAGCCTGCACGGAGAGTCCTCGCGGCCAGAGCTCGACCCCCGACGTGACTTCCACATATTCCTTCGTGGAGCTCTGCCATAATTCTCGTGCACTTCTCGCCGTGTATGCACTCCAGGAGTGGGTGAGTGAACCCAAATCTGTACAGATCGCCATCAATCAATGTATACTTGCTGAAATTTTTCTTTACCTTCCTAGCTTCTGTTGGATCCAGCGGGAGGAGACCATCTGCCAAGCACCGCTTGTACTGTGTTATCCAAGTGTCTGGCTCATGGGTGGCGCAGACCTGCATCACGTCCACCTTCTCTCCTCGACATGCTCTAATTCTCGGCGATCTCAGAGTTTCTTGCGTCAAAGACTTATGGCTTCTCGCTGCTCTCTCCGTCCACTTGCTTATCTGAAGGACCAGGTGATCTGCTACAAATGCCCTCGGCGTCTTCAGAGTTTCTTGAATCACCGTCCTCTGCCTACCCCCCTTGCCTGAACTGGCGAGCTTAGCAAGCAAGTCAGCTCGGGCATTCTGTTCTCGGGGCACATGGACCACTTCAAAAGAGGCAAAGGAACTCTTCAATTCCTGCACATACGCCAAGTAAGCCGCCATTTGTGGATCTTTAGCCTGGAACTCGCCTGTTACTTGCCCTGTGACTAGCAGCGAGTCACTCTTAGCCATCAGCACCGTAGCTCCCATTTCCTTGGCCAGCAAAATCCCGGCGATCAGCGCCTCATACTCTGCTTGATTGTTGCTGGCTTTGAAGGCGAATCTCAACGATTGTTCGATCAGCACGCCATTGGGTCCTTCCAATATGACTCCAGCACCGCTACCCTGCTGGTTCGACGACCCATCCATCGAGAGTACCCAACGGAAGTCATCTCCTTCAACCCGCGTCGCCTCTGATGAGAGCTCGACTACAAAATCTGCAAAGATTTGCCCCTTGATCGGGCCTCGGGGCTCATATTTAATGTCAAATTCTGACAACTCCACTGCCCACTTCACCATTCTTCCTGCAACGTCAGGTTTCTTTAAGACCTTCTGGATGGGCAGGTCGGTCATCACCAGTATTGTGAAGCTGTGGAAGTAGTGGCGCAACCTCCTCGCCGAAAACACCACAGCCAGCGCAGCCTTCTCCAGGGCCTGATATCTCGTTTCTGGGCCCTGCAACACCTTGCTCACAAAATAGATAGGCTTCTGAGCCTGATCTTGGTCCTGGGCGAGCACCGCACTCACCGCCCTCTCAGTCACAGCGAAGTACAACTTGAGAGGGATTCCCGCCAGCGGTTTGCACAGAACCGGCGGGCTCGCCAGATACTCCTTCAGCTTGACGAAAGCTTCCTCGCACTCTTTCGTCCAAGCGAACTTGTTATTGCGCCGCAAACACTGAAAATAGGGATGCCCCTTTTCTCCGCTAGCTGATACGAAGCGAGACAGGGCTGCCATCCGACCTGTTAGCTGCTGGACCTCTTTCACCGTAGCCGGGCTTCTCATCGCCAGGATGGCGGCACACTTGTCTGGGTTAGCTTCTATTCCTCTTTCAGTCAAGAGAAAACCCAAAAATTTCCCAGCCTCTACGCCGAAAATGCATTTCTCCGGGTTGAGCTTCAACTTGAACTTGGCGATCGTCGTGAACAACTCTTCCAAGTCTGCAACGTGCTTGCTTTTCTCCTGCGAGGTCACGACCATGTCATCGACGTAAGCTTGCACGTTCCTTCCCAGCATTGGTGCAAGTACTCGATCCATCAGCCTCTGGTACGTGGCCCCCGCGTTCTTCAGCCCAAACGGCATCACCTTATAGCAGTAGCACGACCTCTCCGTCATGAAGGCTGTTTTCTCTTCATCCATGGGATGCATCTTGATCTGATTATAGCCCGAGAAGGCATCCAGGAAACTCAGCAGCTTGCACCCTGCAGCACTATCAACCAGGGCATCAATGCTTGGTAAAGGATACGAATCCTTTGGGCAAGCCTTATTCAGATCGGTGAAATCGACGCACATGCGCCATTTCCCGTTGCTCTTCTTCACCAGTACGACGTTCGCCAACCATTCAGGGTACTGGACTTCCCTGATGTGGCCTGCAGCGAGGAGTTTCTGGGTCTCGTCCTTGATCGCCTGCCTCCTCTCTTCATTAAATTTCCTTCTCCTTTGTCGCACCGGTCTCACCATGTTGTCCATCGCCAGATGATGGCACAAGAAGTCAGGATCGATCCCGGGCATGTCCGAAGCGGACCAGGCAAACGCGTCCAGATGCCGCTCAATCACCTTGGCGATTTGGTCCTGGAGATCGACCTCCAGAGATCTTCCGAGCTTGAAAACTTTCCCCCCGATCTCCTTCTCGAGCCACTGCTCGACGGGTTTGGGCCTGGATTCCCTGGCGATCACCGCCTTGGCGATTCCCAGTTCCCTCGCTTCCTCGGTGCGATTCCGCGCCTCTTCTTCCTCCAGGCCAGCATTCCTCTCCCCCAGCTCAGCATCTACCATCTCTACGTCCCCTCCGGCGGCCTCCTCTATTACCGGCAGTCTGGGCTTCACACCGGGAGGCGGGGTGGTCGTTACATAGCTCACTGATCTTTTATTTTTCAGGCTATTTTCATAGCACTTTTTCGCTTCTTTCTGATCAGACTTTATCGTGATCACCACCCCTTCCATGGACGGCAGCTTCACCTTCATGTGCCGAGTCGATGGAATTGCGCCTATCCTGTTAAGAGTGGGCCTTCCCAACAGGATGTTATATGCTGAAGGGGCGTTTACGATGAGGTACTTGATTTTCTCCGTCCTCGACCCAGCCTCATCGGTAAACGTGGTCCTCAGCTCAATGTACCCCCTGACCTCCACCTGGTCGCCAGCGAACCCATACAAGCACCCTCCATAGGGCCTTAGCTGGTCAAGGGGCAATTCCAGCTGCGTGAAAGTCGGCCAGAACATTACGTCTGCCGAGCTTCCTTGGTCCACCAGAACTCTATGGACCTTCCTTCCCGCCGTGATCAACGAAATAACAATGGGATCGTTGTCATGAGGCACAACGTCCCGAAGATCCTGCTTGGTGAACGTAATGTCCACTTCCGGCGAGTGATCTTCAAACATGTCCACTGACATCACCGATCGCGCGTACTTTTTCCTCTGCGATGCGGTGCATCCACCACCTGAGAAACCCCCTGCAATGGTGTGGATCTCCCCATGGATAGGCATCTCGTGTTGCTGGGCTTCTCCACCTGCCGGCTGGGAACTCGACGCTCCTCCGGTCCTTTTGTCCAGCAGATAGTCGTTTAGGAACCCGCTCTTAACCAGATCGTCGAGCTGGTATTCTAAAGACAAACACGAGTCCAGGTTGTGGCCAAAGCACTGGTGAAACTCGCACCAAACGTCCGGCTTTGACCCCAGCACCTTGTCGCCCACCTTCTCGGGCGCCTTCAACCTAGCAGATATGTTAGGGATAGCGATCAGGTCCGCTAGTCCCATGACGAATTTGTGCTTAGGCGGGCGATTGTATTCCCGGCGTGCTGGTTGTTGGCGTGCTGGCGGTTGGCGCGCTTGGCTTCTTCCCTTATTTCTCCTATCGTAAGGATAGCGAGTCCTTTGGTCTTTTCTGGCCGCCGCTGCCGTTTCCAGCACCCTCTGTGGCTGGATCCTGGTCTGGGCGCGTGGCCTGGCGGGAGCCACGCTGCCTCTCTTCTCGGCGACTTCACTCTCGTCGGCGATGTGGGCCACCGCAAGTCGCCTGACTTCAGCAAACGTCGCTGGATGAGCCCTGATCAAGGCCTCGCAGAATGGCCCTGGCTGCACGCCCTTCTTGAAGGCATAGACCAGCATTTCTTCATCCTTGGCCGGCGATCTGACCATCTGCGCTCCGAAGCGATTGAGGTAGTCTCTGAGGGACTCCCCATGGTACTGCCTTATATCAAACAGATCATAGGACACCCTGGGCGGTGCCTTGTTCACAATATACTGCTCGACAAAGATTTTCGAGAATTGTTGAAAATTAGTTATGTGGCCATTAGGCAGGCTCACAAACCACTCCATCGTCGTTCCCTGGAGCGTGCTCACGAACATCTTACAATAGACGGCGTCCGACCCTCCTGACAGCATCATCTGTGTGTGGAACGTGGTCAGATGAGCCTCTGGATCCTCCACGCCAGTAAAAACAGCTTTAACCGGGACCACGCTCGTGGGAATTGGCGTGTCGGTAATCGCCTGAATGAAAGGCATTGGGAAAACACGAGGTGGCGTCGACGGTGCCACCTCTTCAGCTGAAGAACGACCCTGCTGCTCCTGAAGAGCTCGACGCAGCTCCTCAGCTACCTTGCTGAGCTCCTCGTTCCTGGCGCGAGAGGCGACCAGGTCTTCATGTATCCTTGCCTGCTCGACGCGCGAGGCTTCTACAGTGGCCTGCAACGAGCGCATCATTTCTGCCATCTGCGCCATAGTCATGGCGGCGTCGCCTTCAGCAGCGACGGGAGCCACGGGACTGGAATGATTGCTTCTCATCTTTCTCATTAACTTCAGCGAACCACAAAAATACAGCAAACAACACTCCAACCACGATCGAATCAGCGAGAACCCGCGCAAGAAACCGCGCAAGAAACCGCGCAAGAACCCAAGAACACCGCAAACCTTCGCAGAAAACCACCAAAGAACTCGAACTTCCACCAGACAGATTGCGCGCAAGCAACAAAAAACCTCACTCCACCGATTGAAAACCAAGCAAACGGTACAAAACACAAACTCACCGAACGAAACTCAAAGAAACTGCAAACGACGGTTGCACCAGAACACAACCGCGCAGAAAACCTCGAAAACTTCCACGAACTCACGCTGTGGATGGGAGCACGTTTTACACGGCCCCACGGTGGGCGCCTGATGATCCTGCCTGTTGACCGGAGCGCTGGAGAATGCCTCGTCAAAGGATCGACGTGCGCGCCGCTTCTCACTTCCGTTCCTCCTCTGGATCTATCTCAAGAACCTGCAAAGAAACGACACGGCGCCGCTGCGGCCGATCGCACTCCGACGCTCAAGTCAGTGACGGTATCACCAAATACTAAGAACTGGAACCGTGCAAACTCTCTATCACAAACAGCTCTGTCACTCGCAAGCGTAAAGTGTATGAACTGAACGCGCGTACCTTAGAAAATCTGTTAAGAACTCTTATATACCTGGTGGTTTTCTCTCTCCTGGCAGTTACAGACTTGGACACGTGGCTCGTATCCAACTGTACACGTGCCATCATCTGGAGGCTCCCTGACTTGGCGCTGCTTCTACTCTCATTTTGGCTAAGTTACCTATGCATGGTACTGCCCAGTGCATAGCTAACTCAGGAGTGCGATCCCTACTGAAACTGGCGAGTTAGGGTCTTCATACACCTTCCCTGTGGTCTCGCCGGCCGCCTTCATAATCTGCTTCTCCTTCATCTTCGGCGATGTGCTTGTTCTGGCGATCTCCGACTGCCTGGTCGCCTGAGTCTGCGTCTGGCGACTTCATCCCCGACCTGGCGATCGCCTATTCTGGTAAGCTGGAGATCGGAACACGCCAACTTAACAATCGGCGACTACACGTGCCTCCCGACTTCCTTCCCAACTGCCAACCTGGCGCCTTGTCAACACGCCTACACTGTAGCAGGGTGCCACGTCATCGCACCCGACCACCAGGGCGGTACATATTCTAACATTTTTATCTTCAAATTCTTCCTTTTGGGTTATATATAAAGGGCTTATAATGGAGTTCATCGGAACAGTTCCAAGTGGATTGTAAAGTCAAATTATTTATATCATATATCTCTATAGTATTTTACATTTTTATTTTAAATTTCTTTTTATCACATCAATAATATGATCTTATACCTTTTTTTTATCTATTGGTTAGGAAAACAATTTTAAAAAATCTATAATTTAAAGTTATCGTCATTGGGAGAAATGAGATTTAATTTACCAGCTAAAAAAGACAAAAAAAAAATAATATTAAATTAGTTTTCAAATATTAATCTTAATCCAATTTTGTAACTAAAAAAGGCTGGGTAAGCCAACTCTAATACGATAAAAATTCAATTTTTTTTAAAAATTATTAAAAACCGTAAAAACTTTTTTTTTATTCATTAAATAAATATTGGTGTTAGTGTTGAATTAGCGTCGACTTAGCCAACGTTAATAGAGTCTATTTAATGTTGAACACTAATAGTGTCATATTAACATTGACTAAACATACGCAAACTAAATATATTAAAAACAAGTAGAATGTTGGACTTTAATAGTGTCATAGTGTCGGCTAAGCCTACACTAACTAAAAAAGATATTAAAAATAAATAAGGTTAGAATATTGGAGCTAATAGTGTCATATTAGGGTTCGTTTAGCCTACGCTAACTTATTAAAAAAATAAGATTAACATTTGTTTAGCCGATGCAAATTTAATTTAATTTTAGTATATGTATATATTTATTTAAGTTAATGTCAGTTCAATCGATGTTAATTTATGTACGGACCAGTCCTCGGGCGTCGTTGACCACTGCTGATATGGGGTCACGTAAGCGGGGTCCCATGAGTGGCGTGGGTCAGTATCTCGCGAGGCACAAGTGCCAAGGAACCAAAGAGTGGTCAGACATCGGTCACCAGGATGTACCGACGTGCCACTGAGCAGTGTGGAGAGGTCGGACATCGGGACCCAAACAGCAGAGCTGGGCCACGAGAGGTGGATCCCAAGCTGCGTACCAGTTATCAGTAGGGGAGAAGCCTAGATCTCGAGAGTCCATGCGTGTGGAGTGGATGACGCGTTCAGGCATAACACAAGTATGGCTCCACAGGAAAGATACGACATGTGAGGGTCATGTTCCAGGGGTTGAGCTGCATGCATGGCACGCAGACAGCTAGGGCACTTCCAGGACGGGCGACCCCAAAGATCAGGTGCACGAAGTGGCATCCAGGTAGTCGTCCGTCAGAGGTTGCACTCCAGTAAGGGAACCCCACGCGCTAGGTTATCCTAAGAGTGGGTAACGACAGTGTTGGACCCACCCTCTCAGAAAGCCTATTTTGGGTAAAGTGGAAACCCTAGTTTCAGCCTATATAAAGGGAAGTAACAAACTTAGTAAGGTATGTTATTCATTTGCGCCGCTTGACACACACAGTGACATGTGATATAATTTTGGTGTTTCCTAGCCCTAATACTAACTTGAACGTCGGAGTGCAAACGGCCTCTAGGGCGGCCTTTGTCTTTGTGTTTTCAGGCAAAAGGCACGTGTGAAGCGCAAGGATTCAGGATGTGAGAGTGACGTAGACGCGAAGGCATATTTGGTCAACTCGTACGAAAATTTGGCGCCCACCGTGGGGCACGATATAAAACATTGTCCCGCTAGCAAGAACCAGATAGATCCAGGAGATGAGAAGTACGAGGCAGGGGCCTGTTGCACCGAACTGGGGTGAAGGCCTCACCCTGAACAGGTTATGGAGACGATGCAAGCCCTTCAGGAAGAGATGGTCGCGTTGAGAGCGAACCAAGAACGCATCCAGGCTGACTTGGTGGCGTCGCGAGCAACGAGTGAGGAACTGCGCCATTCGAATGAGGAACTGCACAGGGATTTGAAAAATCGTGCAGACGAGCGTGAGGAGGAGGATCAAGAACCTGCGACGCCGCCCAGGGAGTTCCCGACGCCGTTCTCGCAAGAAATCATGGATGTCGTAATACCAGCCACGCTAGGGCGCAATGTGACCTTCTGATGTGATTCCAATAGCAAAGAAGAGAATGATTCTTGACATTCTTAGGAATCAACTTGAGTTGGACAATGGTTCGACACTTTTTCTTAGAATTGGATCAATGTTCTAAGTCAAGAACTCACCAAAACTAGCACCAAATCCAAACTCATATGGAAGTTCCACATATTGTCAAATTGAACCATCAAAAAGAGAGAAAGAGCAAAAGCACCGAATAGAATTGAAAAGGAACAACAATGAACCGAACAAAATGAATTAAAAGACAAGAAAACTGAATAGAAGTGTTGGAAATTAAAAGGCACCGAACCAAAAACAAAGAAGAAGAAGAACAGCTGCTGGAAAAAGGAAAATAGATGAACCAAAACACAAGAACACAAGCTTCAAACATGAATAACAAAAAGAGAAGGAAGGAAGGAGAGGAGAAAGCTCATGAAGATGGATGTATGGTTGGATGATCACGCCACTAGAAGGATGGAGACTCCTAGATGAGTGTGCAAGCCGCCACTTGAGGTAACCATGGAACCATCAAGATAAGACTAGAGAAGAAGGCACAAAGCTCTCCAATGCTCTCTCAAAATTTGAGTATAGTTTCTCTAATTAAAATTCAAATCTGAATTGTACAAGCTAAGCACCTTTATTTATAGCCTAGAGGTGCTGAAAAATAGGTGGGAAAATTCAAATAAACTCATTTGAAATTCCCACCAAAAACAAGTCACATGGGAGGTGTGACCTTTTTCTACTATGACACCTCTTAAAAACTACACCTACACCACTCTCCTAAGTCACATGGACAATATGACTTTATTTTACATTTTCACACTCCTTTATTTAATAACCACACCTCCTAAAACTATACAAGAGTATTTCAAAGCTTGGCCTTGCCCCTCATGGGATGGACTTGGGCTCTTTGGGCTTTGGCCTTCTTGGGCTTGGGCTTGGGCTTTGGGCTTGGGCCTCATCTTTATTTTATGTCTTCTTTTAATTTTGAGAAGACTAGAAGGAAGAACTTCAAATGTGAGGGTGGATGTCCTCTTCCTCCATTAATAAAAGCCTCCTTTATTTGATTCTCATCATACTCCTCGAGTTGGAGAGAATTCGTCCACGAATTCTGAATCCCTGCATATAACAAAGTCAATTTATTCTTACAATTAAAAGTGGAAGAAAAAGGAAAACATGACTTAGCATTTGGAAACAATGGGATATCAGAAAAGGAGGTTCTATAAAACGACCAAGTTGGAAAAATTTGTTTAGGAATGATGATATCTTTTGGAAAAAATCCTCTTAAATGGTGACAACCATTAGGAGGTATGAAAAAATCATCCCTAACATTTTTAAACCAAGATGGTGGTGAAGTAAGAACCTTTGGTAATGAAAAGGATAAGGAAGGAAAACACCTTGGATGTGAAAGTATAAGACCCATGTCAACTTGGCCTTCTTTGTCTTTTTCATTTTTACTTGTGGTAGGTGGGTGAGTGAGGTCTTGTTTTACCTTGTTTAGCTTTAAGATTTGCTTTTGTGGACAATGAAGAGCTATGTGCCCAAAACCTAAACATTTAAAACATTTGATATTTGAAGTTTTGGTAGGTGACTTAGGAGTAGAAGGATTTGTAGTAGAAACATTTTTTGGAAACATGGTTTGTTTGGAAAAATTGGAAGGAGAATTTTGAGTAGAAATTTTGTTGACATCCTTCCTAGAAGAGTTGTAGAAATCATCATCATGAGTATTTTTGAAAGTTTTGTTCAAAAGATATGATTCTACCTTGATGGCTTTGCGAAACACGCTCTTTAAAGAAGAATATTCTTTTAATTCTACAAAGTCTCTAATATCTCTTTTCAAACCACGTACAAATCATTTAATCTTTGACTCTTCATTAGCATGCATATTCATTTTAGTCAAAGTTGTTTCAAAATCTTGAAAGTATTCATCTACCGTCCTATGTGATGGAAACCAAGTAGAGGATGCTCTAGGCCATGAAGCCCAAGCCCAACAAGGGGCCCAAGCCCATCAAGGGGTCCAAGCCCAACAAGGGGCCCAAGCCCAACGAATTACTAGGAGCATGGCAAGAGCTTTGGGACAAGAGTATAATAAAATGACTCTTCTTATTTCTTTTATAGAATAGGGGTGTGAATGTAATAAAAAGGTGTAAGTAGTAAGGGAGTCTAGTGGGGAGTGTAGATAGGAGCCTAGGGGGTGCCAAACCGAATTTCATTGCATTTGTGTGCCATTTAGCTTGCATTTTCAGCACCTCTAGGCTATAAATAAAGGTGCTTAGCTTGTACAATTCAGATTGGAATTTTATAGTAGAGAGACTATACTCAATTTGGGAGAGAATTTGTGAGTTTTGAGTCTTCCTCTTCTTTGCCTTATCTTGTGAGCTATGGTGAGCTTCAAGTGGTGGCACTCCATCACTTATCTTGGTTCAAGGTTCCAAGTGGCGTGAATGGCTTCTTCCAATTCTCAAAATCCAGCAAGCATCTTATTCTATAAGTGTTCTTCTTCCCTTTTCTTCAATTTTCCATTCGGTAGTTTTGATTCCTAGAGTTTACTTATTTTTCTACCGTTTATTGTGTTTCCAGCATTGTGTTCTTAATTCTGTTTTGGTTCAGTAGCTATCATTTAAATTCTGTCCAGTTTTAATTCTTGTTCTTCTTTCCTTTTGTTTTGATTCAATTTGACAATACATGGACTTCAATATGAGTCTTGGTTGGTGCTTAGTTTTGGTGAGTTCTTGAATTTAGAACATTGATCCAATTCTAAAGTAGAGTGCCTTTTAAATCCAGCTCAAGTTGTTCCTAAGAATGTCAAGAATCATGTGTTCTTGTAGTTACATTCACATCATGTGGTATCTAGAGTCTAGGCTTGTTTTTGCTTAATTATTGAGTTGTATTGCACTTTACTTTCAAGAGCTCTTTAATTCAAGTTGTTTACCATTCTGTTTTAGGATTTATTTTGAGTTTTCTTGCTGTTTTCTTTTGTTACACCATGTGTTTGTGAAAAGGACTCTAGCACTCATTGTTCATATGAGTATGGCTGCTCTTTTGGAATGGCATTCTCCTTCCTAGAGCTGACCTTAAGCTTCCTTTCACTTGTGGTTATACCTTGTTATATGTCTTTTAATTTTGTAATCATGTCAAGTTTTGTCTTAGTCATGTTATTCCATAATTGTCATTACTTCTTGTAGTACTTTTATTGCTTTGATTGTTTCTTGCTTTGGTATTACTTTCTGTTTTTTAGTTTATTGCTTGATCCTTTGTGCATTTTCATTTTTAGATTTGAGTTCATGCTTGTATCTTCATTCTATACAAGTTCTTTTACACAAATTCCATTATGTCTTTGCTAGTTCATCTTACTGTTTTTCTTTCCTGAATAGGATACTCTGTTTTCTTACAAACGTGCTACTGTTTTCAATTTACTGCAATTAATTGGCTCACTGGAAATTTGTGAAAATTTGGATTTACATACTTCAAAGTGTTACAAAAGCATAGAAAAAAGAATCACTCAAAAATTCCAAGTACACAAAAAATGATAAATAAAATACGAAAAGTGTACAATACTGCCGAAAAGAATACGGTAATTGGGCAGCAATTTTGAAAAAATTATTTCTCTCAATTGGCTTACTGTTTTTACCTCATTCCAGTGCCATTTTTGAGTTAAGACATTGAAGTTTCTGTGGTTAATTTTTCACAGTCCAGTTCGCTTTCAATCGGTACAGTTAAATCTGTAAACATAGCACAGTTTGCTTTAAAAAAAAAACAATAAATTTCCAGTAGCTGTTTTCTGTTTTCTTTAATCTACTCTAGCACTTTTCTTTAGGACTCTTTTTGTGTGCCTTCTTTATTCATTGAGTTCCTTATTTTTCTTGATTGTCTTTCATTCATATTCTTTCTAGTTTGTCATACATTACTCTCTGTTTTTGGTTTAGCTTTTATTGTTTACACCTTTTTCTTGCTTGTCTTTTTGTTCTTCTTAAAAGTTGTGTGGAGACTTGTTCTTAAGTAAGTTGGTTTGCTGTAACATATTTCACTTGAAGCTACTCCATTTCACAAGCAAGGCTTGGTTGAGGACAGAATTTTTTCTTGGAGTGGTTTGAGTGCTTTCTTGGGCATTTTTCCAGCAACCTATATCTCACTGTTTTTAATTGTTTAACAAGTTTCTTTCACTGTTTTGTTTTCTGTTTTTGTGTATTTTCTGCTCATGGCTCATTTCTCTAGTGGAGAGTCCTCCAAACCGTGCTCACCACAAAAGGCAGCCCTTTATGAGGACTTAAAGAATGCCAAGCAATCCAATGCTCACTATCTTGAGGTGATAAGGAAGATGGAAGCACGGCTCCAAAGTTTGGAGTTAAACCGAGAGGAAATGCATCAAAACCGTGAGCAAAGAACTCCTCCTCCTAGTCGGCATTCTTCAAGGCACTCCCATGGTTATTATGAAGACAATCCAAGGCCAAGACATCATCACCATGAAGAGAGGCGCCAACATGTGGCTGGCCCTTGTTCTCCAAATGTAAAACTTCCTAGTTTTAGTGGTGATAGTGATCCCAATGTATACTTAGGATGGGAGGCTAAGGTGGACCAAATTTTTGATGTAAATGGGGTTAGGGATGAGCATAGGGTTAAGTTAGCTTCTTTAGAATTTTTGGACTATGCCATGCAATGGTGGCATCAATACCTCATGGACATTGACCTACACAAGAGGCAGCCCGTGGTCTCTTGGAACGATTTGAAAGCATGTTTACGCGCTAGATTCGTACCCCCACACTTTAGGAAAGACCTTATGTTGAAACTCCAACGGTTTCATCAAGGCGCGCTAAGTGTGGATGATTACTTTAAACAACTAGACACGCTTTTAATTCGAGTTAATATGGATGAGAGTGAGGAGGCTAAGATAGCTAGGTTTGTGAGTGGACTTCGAAGGGATATTCAAGACGTGGTAGAGTTACAAGAATATTCTTCTTTGGAAAATGTGGTGCACCTTGCTAGCAAAATTGAAAATCAACTTGCAAGGAAAAATGCTTTCAAAAATTCTTCTAAAGATAACTACTACCACTCTTCTTGGAAAAATAAAAACTCTTTTTCAAACATCCCTTCTAAGGACTCTACTTTCAAACCTAGAGAGTCTAAGCCTTCCACTTCCAATGCTAGGCCTAAATCACCACAAAAATCGTCTAGTAAGAAGTGTTTTAAATGTTTAAGCTATGGACATATTGCTTCTAATTGCCCTACTAAACGAACTATGTATATGCATGATGGGGTAGATAGTAGTGAGCATGGGTCCGAATCTTCTAGACATTCCTCACCTTCTAGATCCCCAAGTGAGAGTGAAAGTGAAAGCCCACATGAGGGTGACCTATTAGTAATAAGACGCATGCTTGGACAAGTGTTAAAACCTTTTGATGAAACTCAAAGAGAAAATATTTTTCATTCAAGGTGTCTTATTAATGATAGAGTTTGCTCTTTGATTGTGGATGGGGGGAGTTGTGCAAATGTGGCAAGCACAAGAGTGGTAGACAAACTTGGATTGCCTACCATCTCTCATGCCAAGCCCTACAAGTTACAATGGTTGAGTGAGGTGGGTGAGATAGTGGTGAACAAACAAGTCCTCATTACATTTTCCATTGGCAAATATAAAGATGAGGTCTTGTGTGATGTTGTTCCAATGGAAGCTACTCATATCCTTTTAGGTAGGCCATGGCAATTTGATAGAAAAATTTTTCATGATGGCTTTACCAACAAAATTTCTTTTAACTTCCATGGACACAAAGTCATTCTCAAGTCTCTCTCTCCAAAGGAGGTACATGAGGACCAAGTCAAAATGAGAGAAAAGAGAGAGAAAGAAAAAGAAATTAAAAATTCCAAGAGAAGCCTTCTCATATCTTCCCAACAAGTTCAAAAGGTAATAGTTACTCACAAGCCTATTTTTTTAGCTATTCCTAGACCTATTGAATATGAGTCGGCTAAGGATAGTCCCACATGTTTGGACCATTTGGTAAAGGAATATGAAGATGTGTTTCAAGATCCTCCTAAAGGCTTACCACCTCTAAGAGGGATTGAACACCAAATAGACTTCATGCCCGGGGTTTCTTTAACAAATCGCCCTGCATATAGGACCAATCCCCAAGAGACCAAAGAAATTCAAAGACAAGTTGAGGATTTATTAGCTAAGGGGTGGGTACAAGATAGCATGAGCCCATGTGCTATGCCTGTCATACTTGTCCCTAAAAAGGATGGGACATGGAGGATGTGTACGGATTGTCGCGCTATAAATAACATCACCATCAAATATAGGCATCCCATTCCTAGGTTAGATGACTTGTTGGATGAATTACATGGGTCTAAAATATTTTCCAAAATTGATCTTGATCCTGCCGGCAACTCGAACGTGGAGGAATCGCTTCGTGGTACTCTCTGCCCCGTCTACGCGACTGCGTCTTCTGCGGAATCACTCCCCGAACTTTCTCTCAGATGTCTTCAAATGTGACCTGCAAAACACACAGACGGCGCCTCTAGCGGCCGTTTACACTCCGACGATCAAGTTAGTCCAACAGAACCACCAGAAACTGGAAACTAGTAATGTGTGTGTGAGAAAAAACTTGCACTCTGTTTTTCGTCTATCTTTTTTCTCTCTCCCCCCCCTCTCACTCTGATCCTCCCTTTTATCTCTCTTTCCCTGCTTCTGGGCATAACAGAATTCTGTTATGCTTTTCTGGCATGTGTCAGAACCCTGTTATGCTTTTCAGAGAAAGCGTACCTTCAGAATCAGCAATGGGGAGCGTGAGAGTCTGCGCATGTCTGCGCTTGGCTGCGCCTGTCTGTACCTTTAGCGGTACGGAGTGCTCTTTTGTCTGGACCGCACCCCTCTCAGATGATGACACGTGGAGGCCTGCAACTCACATCTAACCACACAGGTGTCACTTACTGGAAGGGCTCTAGCGCCTCTCTTTGTCTGCCTAAGTTACGCCCTTGCGGAATAACTTAGGATGCTACTCTTATCTGGGTAAATTGCATACTCTTAGGAGAACGTCGGGTGTGGCTGGTCTAGGCACACTCACCAAACGTTACTCTCTGCGTAGGCGACTTACCCTTCACGATGCCACGCACGTAATGGGTTTAGGGAATCACCAATCACCGACTGGCTTACTAGTTCCCTCAGGCCACTCTCGTGCACGATTCCTTGAGGTGTGCTCATGCGAGGTCCATGCGTAACGCTCTCGCTGGGAACCTTAGTCCCCGTTTAACTGCGTGAAACACGAGACCCCGACGACAGTACACCCGATGACTGATCAGTGTTTATTCGCTTATCGCGCTCTGCCTCCAGGCGCGAGTCTAGGAACTGATCTGCTGGTGGTCACTTGGCTACTGACCACCGATCACCATTCTGGGTGATCTATCCCCCGACCTCTCTGCCGCCTGATCTGTCGGTGGTAACTTGGTTACTGACCACCGATCACCTCTCTTGGCGATCGTCCCCCGACCTCTCTGCCACCTGGTCCACGTGTCACCCTGCGAGTGGTCCACGTGGTTCTCTGATGCTGACGTCATCGACTACCGATGACCGATCGGATCACAAGCCCCCCAGTCTCGAGTCGAGAACTCGTTCTCAGCGAAGAGACTAAGTGGTCGTGCCTTCAGTCCACGTGGCAAGTGGGGCCGCCTCACGTGCCACCTCACGTGCTGCTTCTTTAACGTTTGGACTCCCTCTCTTAATCTCGCGACACGTGGCGCCATCAACGGCCAGCGTTGTGCGTCGCTAGCGCTTCTTTCATTCAAATTGGCGCGCCCTTCCACTGTTCCTTCATCTTCTTCATTCGACTCCCAGACTCTCTGCGAACTTCTCTTCTGCGCACCCATCTTTCTTCAAATTCTCTGCTTCCCAATCTCTTGCGATCATTCAAAGGTATGGTTTTTCTTTTCCCTGGCCCCTTTTTGGTCATCTTTACCGATTGCATTTATCATTCTAGTTATCATGCATCCATCTTCCCTGTTTTTCTTCTTCTCAACCCGCGCTAGGGTTCTTCTCGTGTTTCCGCCTTGACTTCTGCCTCCCCTTCTTTCTCCTTTACCTGGGCATTTCTTTCTCATTTCCTCTCTCTATTTTTCACCGAACCATTCATCACTCCCTCCCTTTCTATTTTTGACCCTTCGTTTTCCTCCATTGCAGCTATCTCTCGATGGCTCGCTTGAAGCAGACCGCTCGTGTCATTGCCTCTTCTTCTGGTGCACAGCCCTCCGCGAGTGCACCAGCTTCGCCACCGCCTGTTGTCACCTCATTCCATGACAACGCCAAGGTCTATGACTGGGCCCCTCTGGCGTTGCTATCTGAAACGTCCATCTTGCTACCTGAGGACCATCTTAACTCACTCCTGAGCCACGACCCGGACGAACCCTCGTGTTCCATAGACAGGGAAAACGACTTCCACATCCGAGTCCGCATCCCTCCCCGAGGGATGCCCATTTGCGCTGACGACAGGGCCACCAATGGGGTGCCCTTCGTTTTTGTTTACTCCGCGATCTTCAAAAGGTTGAAGCTGCGACTCCCCTTCACCTTCTTCGAGAAAGAGCTGATGATGGAGTTGAACGTCGCGCCCTGCCAACTCCACCCCAACGCCTGGGCCTTCATCCAGGCGTTTCAGATCCTGTGTAACCACTTTGGGCACAACGCCTCGGTGGAGGTGTTCCTTTACTTCTTTGAGGCGAAGAAACCAGGGGATAGGTTTTGGGTCAGCCTGAACGGGGTTGCTGGACGGGTGCTTCTGGGCCTGTACCAGCAGTCCTTCAAAGACTGGAAGGGCAGATTTTACATGATATCTGCCACCCCACAAAGTCCTCATCTGCTCGAGGGGTACCCCTTCTACTGGGTTCCCCAGGTTCAATTTAAAAAACCCAAGGACCTCGAGACCATGGCTCCCTACGAGCGCGAGCTGTGTGGGCTGCTCCTGGGGGCTAAGTTTGACTCTGCCCGCCTCATCAAGGATGAGTTTGATGTGGCTTCTCTGAAAAAATATATAGGTAGTTCTTTCTCTGCCGCCCCTTAGGACACTTATACCTCCTCATGCATGCTCTTATACGTTTCACCTTGCTTGCGTCTCTTAGCTGTCTAATTTTCCCCTTTCTTGCCTATGCAGATTCAATGTCAGGGAAAGATAGGAGGTTGGCGGTGTTAGAGCTTGCTAAACGTCGAGCGACCAAAGGGATTGGCTCCTCCTCTTCCACCACTGAGCCAATTGAAGCCCCTCCACTCTCGGTCGCGCCAGCTGAAGGCCCCGAGCAAGGGAAGAAAAGGAAAAGACTGGTGAAGGCTTCTTCGCTTGTACCTGTTGCTGCTGCTGCCTCAGTGGAAGAGGAAAGCTCTGGCTCCCCCCTCATTCACCGCCAGAGGAAGAGGCCAGTGGTCGAGGGGGTCTCGTCTCTTCAGCCTGGAGAGATCGAGGTGGTGGAGGTAGAGGAAGGTTCACCACCTCCCCCTCCCTCTACTCGACCTGCCCCAGAGCCCGCATGCCCACCTTCTCCTTGCCAACAATTGCCCCCAATCTCTCAACCGCCAACTTCCCCCCCAGCAGGCCAATCACCTGGTCCATCCGCTCACCCTGCTGGGGGTGCTTCTGCTCAAAACGAGGGTGCCCCGCCTCCACTACCAATCTCCACCGCAAATGCTGAACATGGTGGGTCCGGCTCGCGCCCAAGCAACTTTGGGGCCAACCATGAGAACTTCAGCAGAGTTATCTCCATGGTGCGACAGCACATCAGCAACGGGGAGCTCGTCGACTGGAGCGGGGAGGAGATGGATGCACACCTTGCCAAGCAGGTGGTGCTCTCGCTGGAGTTCTCCACCCAGCATCGCAAGCAGAAAGCCCTGGAGAAAAGGGTGAAGGAACTTGAGCACGACAAGGAGTCGCTGCGAAGTGACCTTGAAGCCGCTCAGGGGTCTGTTGAGCTGATGCGAGGCATGGTGGAGAAGGCCGGGAAGGAGTATTTGGTGCAGGTCCAGGAGACCATCAAGATGGAGATCTTGATGGGGCAGACTGTTGGTCCTCTGGACTGCAAGGTGGTAGAGCTGCAGGCTGAGAACTTTTCCTTGCGCGAACGGAGTACTCAGCTGGTGGAGGAGTTACAGGCTGAGAACGCCTCCCTACGTCAACAGGATTCTCAGCGGGTGGAGATGCTCAAGTCCGCCAAAGAGGCAACTGCTGCTGCTGAAAGGAAGCTTGAGGAGGCAGTGGGCAAGCTATCTGAAGCTGCCTCCTCCCTTGCTGCCCTCACCACGCAGAGGGATGCTGCGGAGGCTTCGAGGCAAAGTCTGGAGGCGGAGAAAGAGGACTTGATGAACGTGGGCGCTGATTCCCTCATTGATGGATTCGAGCTGGCGCTCGAGCAAGTCCGCTGCGTCCTCCCAGAACTGGACCTTTCACAATTCAGCATTCATCACTCAGTGGTAGATGGAAAACTTAGGCCTCCTACTCCCTGAATCTCTTCCCTTTTGTAAATTTGACTTCTCTGTACAAAGCTTCATTCTGTAACCTTACGTTTCTGCACCATTCAACTCATTGTAACTGACAATTGTATGAATATCTCTGGTGATATACCTTGATTTTAACTGCTCAATTTCTCTTTGTATTTCCTTTGAACTTCACTTATCTTTATGTGCGCGACTAATTGTTAGCTAGTTTAGGTTCAGCGCGATCTTGGGCTTTACCTTTCCTTTCGCACACGACTAAGTGTTAACCAGCTTAGGCTTAGCGCGATCTTGAACTTCATCTTTTACTTTGCGCACGACTAAGTGTTAACCAGCTTAGGCTTAGCGCGATCTGCTTCTCTTACTCTTTGCGCGCGACTAAGTGTTAACCAGCTTAGGCTTAGCGCGATCTGCTTCTCTTACTCTTTGCGCACGACTAAGTGTTAACCAGCTTAGGCTTAGCGCGATCTGCTTCTCTTACTCTTTTGCTTCTGCTTGATCACGACTGGCTATTCCCTCAGCTTGGTGTTTAACAGTCCTCGTGCGCTGCTTTGCACTACTAGCCCATTACCGACAACTCATCAGTGATCGCTCTTTAGTCTTTACTTAGCTTTCTCTGTCGCTCTAGCACTAAGTGCATAAAGGACTTTGACATCGATCGCTCAAAGTGATGCCTCGTCTTGGGGAAAGAAAAGTGTTTCTCGCTAACCCCTTTTACTTTCCCCAAGGTCATCACCCTTTGGCGGGTTGAGTCGCTCATTCCCTGTCTCACTCCTGGGGTGAGAAAGGTTTCTGACTAAGAGTCTTACTGGGCCAATATTGGTGTATGCCAAGTGGGTAAGGACGTTTTGTCGAAACCTTTCCTTTCCCCCCCTTGGTCTTACTAGCACCCCTGGCTTTTCAAACCTTTAACTGTTTGCGCTCACACCTGGGGTGAGGAAGACTTAGATCGGTGCCAGTACTTGCGCCTAGGGCAAGTAGGGCCTAACCAATCACCTGCACTTGCACCTGGGGCAAGGAGGATTTTAACTTTAATACTTGAGCACGCTTTATATGCTGGAGTTTTTTCTTTAATTGGGCGGCCTCGTTAAAAACCCTCCTTAGGGAAAAGAGTGCCCCCTTGTCTGTTCAACTGTTTCCACCACATACAAACATGCATCTTTTAGCGCAAGAACGCCTATTACTGTACAACTTTAACTGAAATAAAATTTTAAATGGGTGGCGTTCCATGTTCTGGGGAGTGCTCCTCCTTCCAAAGTCTCTAGGCGATAGGCTCCGTTCTCTAATGTCTCCACCACTCTGTATGGGCCTGTCCACTTTGGGGATAACTTGTTCTGCATGTCATTTTGATGCGCCTTTCTCATCACCAGATCACCTTCCTGGAAACGCCTGGGCCTCACTTTAGAGTTGTGCCTCCGCTCTACTCTTCTCTTCACAGCTTCGGCACTGACTCTGGCCTCTTCCCGCACTTCGTCTAGCAGATCCAGATTCACCTTACGCTCTTCATTGGACTCTTCAGCAACGAAGTTCGAGAATCTGGGGGAGCTCTCCTGTATTTCCACAGGAATCATGGCGTCTGTCCCATAGACAAGGCTGAAGGGTGTCTCATGGGTGCTGGACTGTGGGGTGGTGTGATAAGACCATACAATTCTGGGGACCTCCTCTGCCCAGCCTCCTTTGGCCTTGTCTAGTCTTCGCTTCAGCCCCCTGAGCAGCACTCGATTTGCTGACTCCACCTGCCCATTTGTTTGTGGGTGCTCCACTGAAGCGAAAACCTGTTGTATCTTTAACTCTTCACACATCTTCCTCAGCTGATGACTTGTGAACTGGGTGCCATTGTCGGAAACCAGCCTCTTGGGTATTCCGAAGCGGCAGACAATGTTCTTCCAGACGAAGTGTTCGACTTTTTGTGCGGTGATGTGTGCAACTGGCTCTGCCTCCACCCACTTAGTGGAATATTCGATGGCCACAATGAGGAACTTCATCTGCCTTGTCGCCAGGGGAAAAGGTCCTAGGATGTCAATCCCCCATGTATGGAATGGCCACGGGCTATGGATGGACCTCAACTCCTCAGGGGGTGCCTTGTGCCAATCTGCATGCAGCTGACATTGTTTGCATCGCTGAGCAAACCTTATGCAATCTTCCTTCAGCTTTGGCCAGTAGTACCCCACGCGGAGTACTCTACTTGCCAAAGCGCGACCACCTACATGGCTTCCGCACACCCCCTCGTGCAGCTCAGACATGAGTCTGGTGCATTGCTCGCTGTGTACACAGATCTGCACAGGGTGAGAAAATCCAAATCTAAATAGGCTTCCATCTATGAGAGTAAACCTACTTGAACCCCTCTTTATTCTTTTTGCCTCTGCCAGATCGAGCGGGAGTACACCATCTTCTAAGTATAGCTGGTATGGCGTCATCCAGGTGTCGGGTTCCTTCTCCGCATGAACCTCCATCGACTCATCGGTCTTTGAGGGTCGCGATCTCACCCTCGGTGCTCTTAGCGTTTCTTGGGTCAACGACCGATGACCGATCGTTAGACGCTCCATTGACTTGCATACGTGAAGCACCTGGTTGTCTGATACGAACGCGCGCGACACCTTCAGGGTCTCCTGAATGACGGTTCTCTGCTTCCCCCCCTTGCCTGAGCTGGCCAGCTTGGCAAGCAGGTCTGCTCGGGCATTCTGCTCTCTTGGCACGTGCACTAACTCAAACTCGGCGAAGGACGTCTTCAGGAGCTGCACATACTCCAGGTAGGCTGCCATCTGGGGGTCCTTTGCTTGGAACTCCCCGGTAACCTGCCCGGTGACTAGTAACGAATCCCTCTTGGCCAGCAGATTTCTTGCTCCCATTTCTCTTGCTAACAACATTCCTGCGATCAGGGCCTCATACTCCGCCTGATTGTTGCTAGCTTTGAAGGCGAAGCGGAGGGACTGCTCGATCAGTACCCCATTTGGTCCTTCCAGGATGACTCCCGCGCCGCTTCCCTGCTGATTAGAGGAGCCATCCACCGATAACACCCATCGGAAATTTAGCCCTTCTGCAGGTGTCGCGATGGATGATAGCTCGACTACGAAGTCCGCGAACACCTGCCCCTTGATCGGTCCTCGGGGCTCGTACTGAATATCGAATTCCGACAATTCTACTGCCCATTTGACCATCCTGCCTGCTACATCAGGTTTCTTCAATACGTTTTGGATAGGCAGATCAGTCATCACGACCACTGTGAAGCTGTGGAAGTAATGCCTGAGTCTTCTGGCTGAAAACACCACCGCCAGAGCAGCCTTCTCGAGGGCCTGGTACCTTGTTTCAGGGCCTTGCAGCACCTTACTCACGAAGTAAACAGGCCTCTGGGCCTGGTCCTGCTCTTGCACCAGGACTGAACTGACTGCCCTCTCCGTAACAGCAAAGTATAGACGAAGAGGGATGCCTACCTGGGGCTTTCGCAGGACTGGTGGGCTCGCCAGTTACCCCTTTAGCTTGACGAAAGCCTCCTCGCACTCCTGTGTCCAGAGAAATCTGCTGTTGCGTTTGAGACACTGGAAGTATGGGTGACCTTTCTCCCCACCAGCAGACATAAATCGGGACAGTGCTGCCAAGCGACCGGTGAGCTGCTGCACCTCCTTCACCGTCGTTGGGCTCCTCATTGCCACGATCGCCGCACACTTCTCCGGGTTAGCTTCGATTCCTCGCTCTGTCAAGAGGAAACCCAAGAACTTCCCAGCCTCCACACCGAATATGCATTTCTCAGGGTTGAGCTTCAGCCTATACTTGGCAATGGTGGTGAATAGCTCTTCCAGATCAGCTGCATGATGCTTCTTCTCTTGGGACGTAACCACCATGTCATCTACATAGGCGTGTACGTTCCTTCCCAGCATGGGCGAGAGCACCCTATCCATGAGCCGCTGGTAGGTAGCTCCCGCATTCTTCAACCCAAATGGCATGACCTTGTAGTAATAGCAAGACCGTTCCGTCATAAACGCGGTCTTGCATTCGTCCATTGGGTGCATCCTGATCTAGTTATACCCTGAGAAAGCGTCCAAGAAGCTGAGTAGCTTTCCCCCCGAGGCGCTATCAACTAGAGCATCTATACTGGGTAGGGGGTAAGAATCCTTGGGGCACGCCTTGTTGAGGTCAGTGAAGTCCACGCACATTCTCCACTTGCCGCTTGCCTTCTGCACCAGTACCACATTCGCTAGCCACTCGGGGTACCGGATTTCTCTGATATGCCCTGCGACAAGGAGCTTCTGCGCTTCGTCGTGGATCACCTTCCTCTTCTCCTCGTTGAATTTCCTTCTTCTCTGTCGCACCGATCGAACCATGGGGTCCATTGATAGACGATGGCAGAGGAAATCGGGGTCGATTCCTGGCATGTCGGATGCTGACCATGCAAAGGCATTCATGTGCTTCTCAATCACACCCATGATCAGCCTTCGCTCTTCTTCAATGAGGGATCCCCCCAACTTGAATTTTCTTCCCCTGATGTCCACTTCGACCCATCCTTCAGCTGGGTGGGGCCTTCTCTCACTGGCAATGACCGCTCTCGCGATCCCTGACCCGCGAGGAGTGATCGTGCCTTCCTCTTCTTCTTCAACTTGGGCTACCTGGGAGCCCCCCACCGCAGCGTTCTCCATCCTCTGAGCGCCTTGTGTCTCCCTGACCGCCAATCGCTCTTCGCGCACGCCTGGTGGTGGTTTTGTGGTGACATGGCACACACTTCTTTTTTGCTTCAAGCTGTTCTCATAACAGCGTCTTGCCTCAGCCTGATCCGACTTGATGGTTATCACGGTCCCTTCCATCGACGGCAGCTTCAACTTCATATGCCTTGTCGATGGTATTGCGCCCAGTCTATTGAGCGTTGGCCTCCCCAACAGGACATTGTACGCAGAAGGGGCGTTCACCACCAGGTACTTTATCTTTTCAGTGCGGGCTGTCGTTCCGTCAGTGAACGTTGTCCTCAGCTCGATGTATCCCCGCACTTCTACCTGATCCCCTGCAAAACCGTAGAGAGAACCAGTATACGGTCTTAACTGATCAGGGGACAACTGTAGCTTGTTGAATGTTGGCCAGAACATGACATCCGCCGAGCTTCCTTGATCTACGAGTACTCTATGCACCCGTCTTCCTGCTGTGATGAGAGAAATGACCACAGGGTCGTTGTCGTGCGGGACAACGTCCCGTAGGTCAGCTTTCCTGAAGATAATGTCCACCTCAGGGTAATGACTCTCATTCACTGCATCTACCGCCATCACCGATCGAGTGTATCTCCTTCTTTGTGAAGCTGTGCATCCCCCACCAGAGAAGCCTCCAGCGATCGTCTGCACTTCCCCATGCACAGGGACTTCATGCTGTTGCTCTCCAGTTTGGGATCCTGACGTGCGATCACCCTGCGGCTCACGCAGGTAATCTGCTAGAAAACCAGACTTCACCAACTCTGCCAGTTGGTGTCCCAGCGCCAAACAGGAATGAAGTGTATGGACAAAGGCCTGATGAAACTCACACCATTCATTCTTCTTCCTTCCGAGTACCTTATCTGTCTTCTCTGGTACTCGTAGTCTTGCTGCTACGGCAGGAAGGGCGATGAGATCCGCCAATCCCACCATGAAGTTGTATCTCGGGGGTGCGTTATTCTCCCTTGCACGCCCCTTGCTCTGGTCTTTGCCTGGTGCATAGGGACGAGGTTTTTCCCGCACCTTCTTCCCCTCTTTGGCCTCATGCACCCTTGCTTGCTGTGGTTTTCCTTGCCCTCCACGCGGTCTGGGTGGTGCAGCACTTCCCCTCTTCTCAGAAACCTCTGTTTCTGCCACTATGTGCGCCACCGCACGTCGTCGGATCTTTGCAAAGGTGCTGGGATGGCTCCTGATGAGAGACTCGCTGAAAGGGCCAGGCAACACTCCCTTCTTAAACGCGTGCACAAGCATATCTTCATCTTTGCTGGGTAGTCTAACCACTTGTGCCCCAAAGCGGTTGAGGTAGTCCTTCAGCGACTCCCCCTGGTATTGGCGCACGTCGAACAGGTCGTAGGACACCACTGCAGGTGCCTTGTTGACGATGTATTGTTCAGTGAAGAGCTTCGAGAACTGAGAGAAAGACGTGATATGCCCTTCTGGTAAACTCACGAACCACTCCATGGCGATTCCGCTCAATGTGCTCATGAACATCTTGCAGTACACAGCGTCTGAGCCCCCAGACAACATCATCTGGGTGTGGAATGCCGTCAGATGCGCCTCCGGGTCTTCTACCCCCTTGAACGACGCTTTTACCCCCACCAGGTTGGGAGGCACCATGGTTCCCATGATCTCAGGGGAGAATGGCATGGGAAATGCCCTTGGAGGTGAGGGCTGCCTAGACACCCTTTCGTCAACAACGTGCTCCCTCTGCGCCTGCAGCGTCCTTCTCAACTCTTCGTTGACACGATTCAGCTCGTCGTTCCTGCTTTGCGACGCAGCCAACTCCGTCTGCATCCTTTCTTGTTCAACTTTCGACGCTGCAGCGTTATCCTGCAGCGTGCGCACCATTTCCAGGACCTGCGCCATTGTCACAGCTCCTTCGTCAGCGGATGGCGCAAGTGATGGTTGTCTGTTTCTAGGCATCTTCTCTATCAAAGAAACTGATAAAACTCTGGTGAGCTTTAAAACTGTGGTATATATGGGACAACGATTCACTCGTGCCCTACGGTGAGCGCCAAATGATCCTGCCGGCAACTCGAACGTGGAGGAATCGCTTCGTGGTACTCTCTGCCCCGTCTACGCGACTGCGTCTTCTGCGGAATCACTCCCCGAACTTTCTCTCAGATGTCTTCAAATGTGAGCTGCAAAACACACAGACGGCGCCTCTAGCAGCCGTTTACACTCCGACGATCAAGTTAGTCCAACAGAACCACCAGAAACTGGAAACTAGTAATGTGTGTGTGAGAAAAAACTTGCACTCTGTTTTTCGTCTATCTTTTTTCTCTCTCCCCCCCCTCTCACTCTGATCCTCCCTTTTATCTCTCTTTCCCTGCTTCTGGGCATAACAGAATTCTGTTATGCTTTTCTGGCATGTGTCAGAACCCTGTTATGCTTTTCAGAGAAAGCGTACCTTCAGAATCAGCAATGGGGAGCGTGAGAGTCTGCGCATGTCTGCGCTTGGCTGCGCCTGTCTGTACCTTTAGCGGTACGGAGTGCTCTTTTGTCTGGACCGCACCCCTCTCAAATGATGACACGTGGAGGCCTGCAACTCACATCTAACCACACAGGTGTCACTTACTGGAAGGGCTCTAGCGCCTCTCTTTGTCTGCCTAAGTTACGCCCTTGCGGAATAACTTAGGATGCTACTCTTATCTGGGTAAATTGCATACTCTTAGGAGAACGTCGGGTGTGGCTGGTCTAGGCACACTCACCAAACGTTACTCTCTGCGTAGGCGACTTACCCTTCACGATGCCACGCACGTAATGGGTTGAGGGAATCACCAATCACCGACTGGCTTACTAGTTCCCTCAGGCCACTCTCGTGCACGATTCCTTGAGGTGTGCTCATGCGAGGTCCATGCGTAACGCTCTCGCTGGGAACCTTAGTCCCCGTTTAACTGCGTGTAACACGAGACCCCGACGACAGTACACCCGATGACTGATCAGTGTTTATTCGCTTATCGCGCTCTGCCTCCAGGCGCGAGTCTAGGAACTGATCTGCTGGTGGTCACTTGGCTACTGACCACCGATCACCATTCTGGGTGATCTATCCCCCGACCTCTCTGCCGCCTGATCTGTCGGTGGTAACTTGGTTACTGACCACCGATCACCTCTCTTGGCGATCGTCCCCCGACCTCTCTGCCACCTGGTCCACGTGTCACCCTGCGAGTGGTCCACGTGGTTCTCTGATGCTGACGTCATCGACTACCAATGACCGATCGGATCACATCTTAAGAGTGGTTACAATCAAATTCGAATTAAACATGGTGATGAATGGAAAACCGCTTTTAAGAACAAATTTGGTTTATATGAGTGGTTGGTCATGCCTTTTGGCTTGACTAATGCTCCTAGTACCTTCATGCGACTCATGCATCATGTTTTAAGAGCATTCATTGGCAAGTTTGTTGTGGTTTACTTTGATGATATTCTTATATATAGCTTGTCCTTAGAAGATCATGAGTCACATGTTAGACAAGTTCTAGAAACCCTTAGGAAGGAGAAGTTGTATGCTAACCATGCTAAATGTTTCTTTGCATTAGATCATATAGACTTCCTAGGGTTTGTGGTTAGTCATAAAGGGGTGCATGTAGATCAAACAAAAGTTGCAGCAATTCAACATTGGCCTACACCCACCAATGTCAACGAAGTACGAAGCTTTCATGGCCTTGCTAGTTTTTATAGGCGGTTTGTGAAAGACTTTAGTACAATTGCCGCACCTTTAAATGCCATAGTAAAGAAGGATGTGGTTTTTAAGTGGGGACAAGAGCAAGAAAACGCTTTTCAAACTTTGAAGGATAAATTAACTAAAGCCCCCATTCTAGCCCTTCCTAACTTTGCTAAGACATTTGAAATAGAGTGTGATGCCTCTAATATAGGCATTGGGGCCGTCCTCCTTCAAGAAGGACACCCCATCGCTTATTTTAGTGAGAAACTCAAAGGGAGTCATCTCAATTACTCCACTTATGATAAAGAACTTTATGCTCTTGTTAGAGCTTTGCAAAATTGGCAACATTATCTTTTTCCAAAGGAATTTGTGATTCATAGTGATCATGAGTCCCTTAAATATTTGAAAAGCCAAAGCAAGCTTAATAAGAGACATGCTAAGTGGGTGGAGTTTATTGAGCAATTTCCTTATGTGATCAAACATAAACAAGGTAAAATTAATGTAGTGGCCGATGCTCTTTCACGAAGATATACCTTGTTAAATGTTTTAAATGTTCAATATTTAGGTTTTGATCACATAAAGGAACTTTATCATGATGACTTAGATTTCTCTCTAATCTATCAAGAGTGTTCCAAGGGAGGTCACAAAGACTTTTTCTTACATAATGGTTTTCTTTTCAAAGGAAAAAGACTTTGTGTTCCCCAAGGATCTATTAGACAATCTGTTGTTAGAGAGGCTCATGAGGGTGGGCTTATGGGACATTTTGGGGTAGCTAAGACCTTAGAAACATTGCATGAACATTTCTTTTGGCCTCACTTGCGCAAATCCGTACATACCTTCTGTGATAGATGTATAGCATGTAGGAAGGCTAAATCTAAGGTTCAACCCCATGGTTTATATACCCCTCTTCCTATCCCTACAATGCCTTGGGTTGATATTTCTATGGATTTTATCTTAGGACTACCCAAGACATCGAAGGGTAAGGATTCCATCTTTGTGGTAGTGGACCGTTTTTCTAAAATGGCTCATTTTATTCCATGCCACAAAGTGGATGATGCATGCCATATTGCAAATCTTTTCTTCAAGGAAGTTGTTCGTTTGCATGGACTTCCTAGAAGTATAGTATCTGATAGGGATTCTAAGTTCTTAAGTCACTTTTGGCGGACCTTATGTGGGAAACTTGGCACCAAACTTCTGTTTTCTACTACCTGCCACCCCCAAACTGATGGTCAAACCGAAGTGGTTAATAGAACTTTGGGTCAATTATTAAGATGCTTTATTTCCGGGAATCCAAGGGCTTGGGAGGATTTACTACCTCATGTTGAATTTGCCTATAATAGAGTAGTGAATTCCACCACTAACCATTCTCCTTTTGAGGTTGTTTATGGGTTTAATCCCCTCACACCTCTAGATCTTCTTCCCATTCCTGTCCTTGATGAGGTTCTATGCAAAGACGGTTGTGAAAAGGCATCTTTTGTTAAAGATTTGCATAACCGCATCAAGTTACAAATTGAGAAGAAAGTTGGTAAGTATGCTGACACTGCCAACCAAAGGAGAAAGGCATTAATCTTTGAGCTCGGTGATTGGGTTTGGCTTCATTTGAGAAAGGATAGATTTCCTTCTCTAAGGAAGTCCAAACTTATGCCTCGTGGTGATGGCCCTTTCCAAGTCATCAAGAGGATTAATGATAATGCCTATGAGTTAGATATGCCCTCTACTTATCTTGGTAGTAATTCTTTCAATGTTACTGATCTCACTCCTTTTGCTGCAGGTTTCCCAAATTCGTGGACGAATTCTCTCCAACCCGGGGAGCATGATGGAAACCAAGTAGAGGATGCTCTAGGCCATGAAGCCCAAGCCCAACAAGGGGCCCAAGCCCATCAAGGGGTCCAAGCCCAACAAGGGGCCCAAGCCCAACGAATTACTAGGAGCATGGCAAGAGCTTTGGGACAAGAGTATAATAAAATGGCTCTTCTTATTTCTTTTATAGAATAGGGGTGTGAATGTAATAAAAAGGTGTAAGTAGTAAGGGAGTCTAGTGGGGAGTGTAGATAGGAGCCTAGGGGGTGCCAAACCGAATTTCATTGCATTTGTGTGCCATTTAGCTTGCATTTTCAGCACCTCTAGGCTATAAATAAAGGTGCTTAGCTTGTACAATTCAGATTGGAATTTTATAGTAGAGAGACTATACTCAATTTGGGAGAGAATTTGTGAGTTTTGAGTCTTCCTCTTCTTTGCCTTATCTTGTGAGCTATGGTGAGCTTCAAGTGGTGGCACTCCATCACTTATCTTGGTTCAAGGTTCCAAGTGGCGTGAATGGCTTCTTCCAATTCTCAAAATCCAGCAAGCATCTTATTCTATAAGTGTTCTTCTTCCCTTTTCTTCAATTTTCCATTCGGTAGTTTTGATTCCTAGAGTTTACTTCTTTTTCTACCGTTTATTTTGTGTTTCCAGCATTGTGTTCTTAATTCTGTTTTGGTTCAGTAGCTATCATTTAAATTCTGTCCAGTTTTAATTCTTGTTCTTCTTTCCTTTTGTTTTGATTCAATTTGACAATACATGGACTTCAATATGAGTCTTGGTTGGTGCTTAGTTTTGGTGAGTTCTTGAATTTAGAACATTGATCCAATTCTAAAGTAGAGTGCCTTTTAAATCCAGCTCAAGTTGTTCCTAAGAATGTCAAGAATCATGTGTTCTTGTAGTTACATTCACATCATGTGGTATCTAGAGTCTAGGCTTGTTTTTGCTTAATTCTTGAGTTGTATTGCACTTTACTTTCAAGAGCTCTTTAATTCAAGTTGTTTACCATTCTGTTTTAGGATTTATTTTGAGTTTTCTTGCTGTTTTCTTTTGTTACACCATGTGTTTGTGAAAAGGACTCTAGCACTCATTGTTCATATGAGTATGGCTGCTCTTTTGGAATGGCATTCTCCTTCCTAGAGCTGACCTTAAGCTTCCTTTCACTTGTGGTTATACCTTGTTATATGTCTTTTAATTTTGTAATCATGTCAAGTTTTGTCTTAGTCATGTTATTCCATAATTGTCATTACTTCTTGTAGTACTTTTATTGCTTTGATTGTTTCTTGCTTTGGTATTACTTTCTTTTTTTTAGTTTATTGCTTGATCCTTTGTGCATTTTCATTTTTAGATTTGAGTTCATGCTTGTATCTTCATTCTATACAAGTTCTTTTACACAAATTCCATTATGTCTTTGCTAGTTCATCTTACTGTTTTTCTTTCCTGAATAGGATACTCTGTTTTCTTACAAACGTGCTACTGTTTTCAATTTACTGCAATTAATTGGCTCACTGGAAATTTGTGAAAATTTGGATTTACATACTTCAAAGTGTTACAAAAGCATAGAAAAAAGAATCACTCAAAAATTCCAAGTACACAAAAAATGATAAATAAAATACGAAAAGTGTACAATACTGCCGAAAAGAATACGGTAATTGGGCAGCAATTTTGAAAAAATTATTTCTCTCAATTAAGTTTTTGGTCATCTTGGACCTTATACACATGAAAATAATGGTCAACCTTAGTCTCCCATTCTAAATACACATTAGGATCACTATCACCATTAAAACTAGGGACTTGTCCACAAGAAATGTTGAACACTTGGTGATATCTTTGGTCACGGTTATAGCTCTCTTCATGAGAATGATGGTGATGTTTCCTTCTTCTATGTTCCTCTTCACGGCCAAAATCATTTGAAGAAGCTCTTGTTGAAGGTCTATGTGAATGATGCTCATCATGGATAGAAGGAGATGGCCTAGCTTGTTGCACCTCCATCTTTTGCATTTTCTCTTCTAAGCGTCTAATGGTTCGTTGTGCTTCATGTAATTCACCAAGGATTGAAGCTTTGGAAGGAGAATTCTGCTTGTAGGATGCATCACTTGAAAATCCAGCCATTTGTAATCAAAAACAGCAAATACACAAAACAGTAAACAAGTCAAGAAACAAAATTAGCAAAAACAGTGAGCTTGGCAATGAAATTGCCGAAGTGAATTTGGGCAGAAAATGGTCACTCTCAAAGAAATAATGTCCTTGCACCAATCTGATCTTGAGGTCTTGGAATCCTCAAATGAAAGATGTCAAAGCAAGCACACCAATCTCAAAGCCAACCACAACAAAACCAATGAAGCAATAAAGACACAAAAGAAAAAGTATAAGCAAAGAAAGGCTAGAACAAAAGGAATACTAGATGTTTGACAAACTCAAAGATTAATGAACAAAAGACAAGCAAGAAAATTAAAGAACTCAATGAGAAAGTAGGCACACAAAAGAATACTTAAAGAAAAGCACTAGAGTAGATGAAGAAAACAAAAATTAGCTACTGGAAAATATTTTTTATGCAAACTGTGCTTGATGTTCACTGATTTAACTGGAATGATATAGAGCGAACTGGATTATGAAACTTCAAGATGTTAACTCAATAATGGCACTGGAATCACTTAAAAAAAGTAAGCCAATTAATTGAGATAAATTTTTCAAAATCGCTGCCAGATTACCGTATTTTTTTCGGCAGAATTGTACACTTTTTGTATTTTATTTATCATTTTTTTGTGTACTTTGAATTTTTGAGTACTTCTTTTTTTCTATGCTTTTATAACACTTTGAATAACACAAATCCAGAATTTCAGAATTTTCCAGTGAGTAAATAAATTGCAATAAATAAAAACAGTAAGCACGTTTTCAGAAACAGAGGAATCCTAATAGGAATGAAAAACAGAATTATGAACTAGCAAAGACATAATGGAAAATGATGTGTATGAACTTGTATAGGTCTAGAATATAAGTATGAACTCAATTCTAAAACAGAAAATGCACAAAGGATCAATATCAAACTCTGAAAATTATATGACACTAAAGCAAGAAACAACAAAAGCAATAAAAGTACTACAAGAAGTGATGACAATTATGGAAAAATAAGACTAAGACAAAACTTGTAAGGATTCAAAAAGGAAAATACTCAAACATATGATAGGCAAAAGAATTAAAACAGCAAGTAAACTCAAATAAGCCTAAAACAGAACCTTAAATTGCAAGAAATTAAAGAGCTCTTGAAATTAAAGTGCTACACAACTCAAAAATTAAACAAGAACACACCTAAACTCGATACCACATGATGTGATTCCAATAGCAAAGAAGAGAATGATTCTTGACATTCTTAGGAATCAACTTGAGTTGGACAATAGTTAGGCACTTTTTCTTAGAATTGGATCAATGTTCTAAGTCAAGAACTCACCAAAACTAGCACCAAATCCAAACTCATATGGAAGTTCCACATATTGTCAAATTAAACCAACAAAAAGAGAGAAAGAGCAAAAGCACCGAATAGAATTGAAAAGGAACAACAATGAACTTGGCCTTGCCTCCTAAAACTATACAAGAGTATTTCAAAGCTTGGCCTTGCCCCTCATGGGATGGATTTGGGCTCTTTGGGCTTTGGCCTTCTTGGGCTTGGGCTTGGGCTTTGGGCTTGGGCCTCATCTTTATTTTATGTCTTCTTTTAACTTTGAGAAGACTAGAAGGAAGAACTTCAAATGTGAGGGTGGATGTCCTCTTCCTCCATTAATAAAAGCCTCTTTTATTTGATTCTCATCACCTTCACTGGTACAGAGGACCCGGAGGCCCATCTCACGGCTTTCCATACGCAGATGATGCTGGTTGGGGGTCCCGATGCGGTGAGATGGAAGCTGTTCATGAGCACCCTGGTGGGAACAGCAATGGACTGGTTCATCAGCATCCCTGATGGCCATGTAACGTCGTTCCCACAACTTACAAAGCTGTTCAGAGCACAATACATCGCAAATCGGGCTCCCCCATCTATCTCTTATGATCTCTTTGACATAAGACAATATTAGGGAGAGTCTTTGAAGGAGTTCCTCCACCGCTTTGGAGCACAGGTAGTGAGGTTGAACCTCAAGGACAAAAGGATGATGGTGCACGCATTCAGGAAGGGCATTGTGCCAGGCCCCTTCAACGAGTCACTTATCCGAAACCACCCTAAGACCTTTGCCAAGATAAGGCGTCGAGCGGTGGCTCATATTGCGGTGGAGGAAGAATTTAACGAGAAACGCACATGCGTGGTTCCCACGCGCCCGCGTGCGACAAGTCGCCCTCAAACCCTAAGGGTGCATGAGGCAACGATAGAGAATAAGACCCCCGTGAAGTAGCAATCCTATCAACCGAGGAAGCCTCAAACAAAGGGGCGTGAGAGGGAGAATGTGCCACCAAGGCATGACTTCATGGTAGAATTGAAGGACCTCATCGCTATCCCAAATGTCGCAGAGAAGCTGAAGGTACCTCCCAAGACCACCAAAAGGCTCGGGCCCAACAAGAACGCCTGGTGTGAGTTCCACCAGGCATTTGGCCATCCCATATGCAACTGCTTGGCACTGGGACACCAGCTAGATGAGTTGGTGAAGAACGGTCTCCTGAGGGATTACTTGCAAGGAAAACAGGGGACCGAGGATGTGGCGGTGACATAGGGTGGCTCGAGGCACGAAGTCCCCATGCATGGTGAGATTCACACCATCGCGGGAGGTTTCTCGGGAGGAGGTTGTATTGCTTCTCAGCGAAGGAGATACGCACAGGCAGTGATGTCGGTAGAAGCACAAAGGACTGACGATGCTTTCGATGTCGACCTTGTCTTCACCAAGACCGACCTTCAGGATGTTGTTCCCCATGACAATGACCCGGTGGAGATCTCAGTGGTAACTGCAGGAAGGAAGGTGCACCGTGTGCTAGTGGATAAGGGAAGCTCGACAGACGTAATGTTCTGGATGACTTTCAACAAACTGCAACTGTCCCCTGACATGCTGAGGCCTTATGGTGGTTGTCTGTACGATTTCGCAGGAGACCAGGTAGAGGTGCACGGACACTTAGAGCTGAGGACCACCTTTACGGATGGTACCGCATCACGTACGGAGAGCATCAGGTACCTTGTCGTCAATGCCTCATATGCTTATAACATGTTGTTGGGTAGAGCTACGTTGAATAGGTTAGGGGCGGTGCCGTTGACGAGGCACATGAAGATGAAGCTTCCTGACTTGGCAGGAAAGGTGATTACCATCAAGTCAGATCAGAAGGAGGCCAAGAGATGTTACGAGAACAGCCTCAAAACAAAGAGAGGAGTATTCATGGTCACTACTAGACCACCGTACACAAAGGAGGTCCCCAAGCCCGAGGTCAGTTGCACCGAAACCGCCTGGACCAAAGCAGAAATTGCCCTCGGTGATGGAGATCAAGAAGAAGAAGAGAAAGAGGTCGAAGTTGAAGATGCTCATAGGAATATTAGCTCATCATCCTTTTTACCTCAAAGGATTACAAGGTGCAAATTTAAAGAATTAGGAAGTAGTGTTCAAATGTTTTCTCTTTTTGTAGTTTCTTTTTAAAAGAATGTTTAGAATAGTGTTTAGGAAGGTGCTAAGAGGGAAACCTAAAGATACCTCTTGTGTAAAGCATCTTTAGATATTAGCTTTAGGAAAAGTCTTTAAGGTATTCCTTCATTCTCCACTTTAGGCACTAGAAGTGGAAGAGTTGCAAGGCAACCTTGGATAGCTTCCTTTGTAAGCTTCTTGTAAACTCTTGACCGGTCCTTCTCCAATAAAGGAGAATTTGAGTCTTTCAAAAACAGATTTGATATTTTGAGTACAGAAATTCTCCCAAATTGGTGAGTGATTGAGAAACTTGTGTCTTCTCTTATTCTAGTCTTATCTTGAGTGCACTCTTGGAACCTCAAGTGGCGGCATCTACACTCATCTTGAAGCTTTGCATCCTTCAAGTGGCGTGCTCCTCTCCAAGGACTCCAACCACATAAGTTCCCTTCTTCTTTCCATCTTATTCATCCATTTCCATTCCCAAATAAACTCTAAAACATGTCTTAGGTATTTCTAGTCATTTTAATCGGTTCATTTGCATCTTATCTTGTTTTTGTTCGGTTCATTTGATTCCTAGGTTGTTTTAATCGGTTCATTTGCTTTCTTACTTGTTTTAATTGGTTCCTTTGTCATAAAATGGGTTTCTACATGAGTTTGGCTTGGTTGCTTGTGATTTGGTGAGTTCTTGAATGTTAAGAACGTTGATCCAATTCTAGAAAAGTGCCTAATCATATTCCAACTCAAGTTGAATCCATAACATGTTCTTATAATGTCTCTTTCATGTTATTGGAATCATATCACTCGAGAAGATAGCCCAGGAGAGCAGACATGATCCGTTTGGCGACCTTGGGGAAAGAGAGATTGGAGGGAAGGTCTCCAAGCTTAGCGACACCCCCGATCAAACGACGCAGGATCTGAATGCAAAGGTCTGACCTGTCCACCAGAGGGTGAAGGAGCGACACCTAATTAATTTAGAAGGTCTGTTCGAAAAGATAGTTGAGTACAAGCTGAAACCAGACCCCGAGAAGTGTGTGTTTGAAATAGAACCAGGGAAGTTTTTGGGTTCCTTGCTCACTGAGCGTGGTATGAAGACAAACCCAGAAAGGCGTGCACTGGCGAGGCGCATGTCTGTCTTGTCTGGATTTGCACCAGTTGGAGGAGGGGGAGACCTCCCTTACCAAGAGTGTAAAGAGGCGTTCATCAGGTTGAAGGAGTACTTAGCCAGTCACGTTCCAGGGGTCGAGCTGCATGCATGGCACGCAGACAGCTAGGGCACTCCCAGGACGGACGACCCCAGAGACCAGGTGCACGAGGAGGCATCCAGGTAGTCGTCCGTCAGAGGTTGCACTCCAGTAAGGGAACCCCACACGCTAGGTAATCCTAAGAGTGGGTAATGACAATGTTGGGCCCACCGCCCACCCCCTCAGAAAGCCCACTTTGGGTAAAGTGGAAACCCTAGTTTCCACCTATATAAAGGGAAGTAACAAACTTAGTAAGGTACGCTATTCATTTGCGCCGCTTGACACACACAGTGACATGTGATATAATTTTGGAGTTTTCTAGCCCTAATACTAACTTGAGCGTGAGAGTGCAAACAGCCTCTAGGGCGGCCTTTGTCTTTGTGTTTTCAGGCAAAAGGCACGTGTGAAGCGCATGGATTCAGGACGTGAGAGTGACGTAAACGCACGAAGGCATATTTGGTCAACCGGCCGGATCAATTTATATATTGTGAATTTATGCACTTTTGTGAGAATGAATAGGAATCGTAAATTATTTTTAATCTGAAGGCTCATATTTAAAGATGATAAACCTCCTTACTCACAATTTTCCTCTCTCCCTTTGTATATAAATCTCCTCACACTCATCTTCGTCATTCACACTCACAAATCTCCTCAAACATATCTCCTTCATCCATATTCATCTCTTTCATTCACAATCATCTCCGTCATCAACAATCATCTTCTTCATTCACACATATCTCCTTCATGCACACACATCTCCTTGATCCACATAAATTTTTTGATCCACAATCTTCTCTTAATTCCTTCATTCACACTCATCTACTTCATTCATATTCATCTCCTTCATCAACCCTCCTCTCCTTCATCTATTACAATATTTTTTCTATTTTTTCATTTATATTTTATTTTGTTAAAGATTAGGTTTTTTACAAGATATTTTTTGAAATTATTGTCATTATTGTCAGTCAAATCGACACAATTTAAATTAATATTAAAAACAATTTATTTAGCACCGGCTTAGCCAACACAAAATTAAATAAATTTTAAAATAAAAGGAATAAGCGTTAACTTGTTTGTCGATGCTAAAATCCACATTGTGTACGCCTTGTGTTGGTTTAGCCCATGCTAGTTGCATCCCTTAGACTAGTCGACACTAAACCAATAGTTTCCAACTTTTTAGCATCCACCTGTTTTGTGACGCTAAGCTGACACTACAAAAGATTTAGCGTCTCCTTTTCCTCTTTTGCGTTTGTCTTTGGCTCATGCAAACAACATCATTTCTTGCAGTGAGAAAGGTAGGGTTACAGGTAAGAGATATAAAATTGTTTTATATAGGTTTAATATGATAATGGAGAAGAAGGGTTTATGGAAAAATATTTTAGAGTCGAAGTATGATACATGGAGAAATTTAAATAATAAGCAAGAAAATAGAAAGGAGTCATGGTGGTGGAAGGACATGAGGAGGGCCACGAGTGATACGACTCAAACCCACAAGAAGATGATGACCAAGGATGCCAACTATGAAGAGTCATCTCAACAATCAAGGGAAGACCTCATCAGTAGGAGGAATGGACAAGGACCGGAGCACCTAAAGTTCTTTCTGCTAGTCTTCTTAAATAATTAGAAAATGTTGTAATTAAGTTTGGGAATGGAAGATGATGATGTAACCACGAAAGGAGCATGACCATCTAAACTAGCCCAACTTTATAAGAAGATGACCAGGAGAAAAAAAAAATTCAAAGCTAGGTCAACCATCTTGAGCTGGGACACAAGGCCCCACCATCCCTTAGAAGATCATCAAGAGCAGAACACCAGAGGATGGGCCAGGATACCAACTACTTTTTATTTTAATCTTTTTAAAAGCAGGTGTTAAAAAGCATGAAAATTAGGCTTATTCATGTCCCATATAGAGAAACCCTAACATCTACAAGGTCTCCTGTGTGCAGCCCCTAGGCACACTTCCTACATTAAGCACATGCTTAAATGTGAGAAGCATGACCCCTTCTCGATCCACAATTACTGGCACATTTTTAGGAGTTAAGCTAGCTTATTTTGAATTTCAAATTTCCTTTCATGCCTTAATCACATGGCACTTATCATTATAAATAGATGGTCACCCCCTCTTGTAAATTACAACATATTTTGAGTAAAGAAACTATGCATGAGTGATTTTTTGAGTGTCTAAAATTCTTTGATTCTTATTTTGGTAAGATACTTCAAGTGGCTACTCTCTTCATCACTTATCTTGGAATTCCTCTCCTCCAAGTGGCGTGACCTCCTCCATTCCTCCACCTACATGAATGACTACAACCATCTAAGTTTTCATTTCTCCTTCTCTGATTCCATGTCTTTCCTTTTTTTCCAATTCTACTTTATTTTGAGTTCTTAATTTCCGCTTACATATTTTCCTTTCTTTCTTTACTCTTTGAACAAAATCTTCACACTTACTTAATCACTTGGTTAAGTTCATTTCCAATGGCAATCCTCACTGAGTCATCACCATAAATGTTAATCCAATTCTTAATCCAATTGAAACCTCAAAAAATATGAGTAATTCTCAAATCAACTCATATCAGATGCGATGATTTGATTGGGAACTATCTCAACTGGAAATGTTGATTGAAGAAGTAGCACGTCATAGAATGAATAATGACATTGAGAATACATGGGAATGGAAGGATGAACAATCAAGGACATATAGTTGACATATGATAATTATTTGAGAAGAGTCAAGGGTATTTAGTAATATATGGGAGGTTAAGGCTCCTCCCTAGGCTCAATACCTTGTGTGGAGAGTTGTTTTGAACAAAATTGCTACCTGTGATAAATTGAGCTTTAAAGGGACCATGGTGTCTAATACATCATGATGTGTTATGTGTGGGTTGGAAGATAAAATTGTGAGTCATTTGTTATTTACATGTAAAGTAGCATGAAACGTGTGGAACCTTTGTAATAAGTGGATAGGTGTCACTATGTGGTTTTATTTTATGTTTTTCAGTAAGAAACAAAACACTATGTAGAGAGCTTATGCGCTACATAGTTTGGATAATTTGGAATTAGAGAAATAATATAGTCTTCAAAGATGAAATTGCATATTCTTTAGAGATTTCTTTCATTGCAAAACTAAAAACATGAGGTTGGTTAACAAATAAATATATAAAATCACAGTTTACATATTCTTATTGGTGCCCTAATCTCATTACTTACTTAAAATCTTTGAAATAATACAAAAGACTAATGGTGCAGGGTAAGGCATAGGAAAAGGTAAGGGATTAATATGAATATAACTTGTAATCATGGGAAGATAGTCAAATTTAGTTAAAAAATCCTATTTGTTTTAACAAAAAAATACTGCACTAGTTAGCCACTTTATTGGTAGTTTTATAGGCTAAGGCTAGAGTTGGGTGCATATGATAGCAAACACAACTTAAAAGTTGTAACAAAACACACAACAGAGGTGTATTAGTGTGGCATATAGTGGCCAGTGTTCAATGTTAAAATGAAGGAGAAGACCAAAATGGATTAGTTAAAAGCAACAAGGTCAAAATAAAACGAGAAAGACCAATCTTAGACATCCATGGTCACTAATTCCATACAACAAGGGTGCAAACTTCGTCATAAGAAATCAGAATGGAACATTTAGCTAGACAAGTTCAAATACACTATGTTGCGACATGTCTCAAGTGAAAGATACCAAAATTGAACTTTTTGTTGTTGAAAGAGCAATAAACTATATATGTTTGTGTTAGGTAGTATTTATTTTTGTGACTGCAATTTAATTTAACATGCATAGGATTTGGTAGTTGTATGTTAAGGTGTAGTTTTGTGGAATATACGGTAGAGGAACTCAATCCATTATTTTATCTTAAGATGCACAATTAGAAAATCACTAAATAGAAACTAATTTTAAAGACAAAAAAAAAATAGTTGTTATATTAAATAAATTAGATACTATTTAGAGACTAAAAAAATTATTAGTATCTAAATTAGTTTCTATTATTAATAAATAGTTTTTAAATTAGTATCTAATTACCTACTAAAGTGTTAGCCTTGAAGGCATATACCAAGTGGAAAGGAAGAGCGTGTGGGTATGATTTTGAAATATAAAGTGGTGGGAAAGGGAGGAAGAATTGTTGTAGATGATTTTTGTATAAGGATTGGAATATCCCTCAAATACTCCATTTTATATATTTTTATTCTTTGCTAATTAAAAAATACTGATATAATTTTGTTAATTTAAATGTAAGACATAAATAAATTTTTTTTTATAAAACTTATGTAAGACATCATTAAGAACTTTGACATTTTAGCTAGACTGGCACCCTCAAAATATGTCATCGCATTAAACATATTGATCCTGCCTGTTGACCAGAACGCTGGAAACTGCCTCGTCAAAGGATCAACGTGCGCACCGCTTCGAACCTCCGTTCCTCTTCGTGATCCACCTCAAGAACCTGAAAAGAAACAGAGCGGCGCCGCTGCGGCCGATCGCACTCCAACGCCCAAGTCAGTGACGGTATCACCAAATACTAAGAGAACAAGAACTGTGCAAATCCTCTCTCACAGTCAGCTCTAACTCGCAAGCGTAAAGAGTATAAACTGAACGTGCGTACCTCAGAAAGTTTGTTGAGAACTCTTATATACCTGGTTGTTTTCTCTCTCCTGGCAGTTACAGACCTGGACACGTGGCTCGCATCCAGTCGTACACGTGCCATCCTCTGGAGCCTCCTTGACTTGGCGCTGCTTCTACTCTCATTTTGGCTAAGTTACTTATGCATGGTACTGCCCAGTGCATAGCTAACTTGGGAGTGCGATCTCTACTGGAACTGGCGAGTTAGGGGCCTTCATACACCTTCCCTGTGGTCTCGCCGGCCGCCTTCATAATCTGCTTCTCCTTCAACTTTGGCGATGTGCTTGCTCTGGCGATCTCCGATGACTAGGTCGCCTGAATCTATATCTGGCGACTTCATCTTTAACCTGCTGATCGCCGATTCTGATAAGCTGGAAATCGGAACACGCCAATATGACAACTGGCGACTACACGAGCCCCCCGACTTCCTTCCCTTCTGCCAACCTGGCGCCTTGCCAACACGCCTATACTGTAGCAGGATGCCACGTCATCACACCCGACCACCAGGGCGGTACACATATTATAAAAGAAGAAAAGAAAAGATATTACAAAAATATTAGAGGACCACACCAAACCCTTGTAAATGGAAAAACACACTCCGAACTAAAAATAAAACATAGGAAGTTAAAACCTAGTCCTTTCAGTGACCAAGGAAGCATTAACCACTAGACCACACAAGTTCTTTGGTCATATTATCATTTTTATTATACTTATTATCATTAATATAATTTATACATATTAATATAATTATTAATAATAATATTCATATTATTAATAATAATATTCATATTATTAATATTATATTCATATTATTAATATTATTAATATTATATTCATATTATTAATATTATATTCATATTATTAATATTGTTAATAGTAATAAGTATAATAAAAATTATAATAATACTAAAGAATTTGCTTGGTGTAGTGGTTAAATTTTCTTTGCTTACTGAAGGAACCTGGTTTCGAATCCCATTAATCCTTATGTAATTACATACGAGTCACTTTCCAGCCAAAGCCTCGTATAACCAGTAGATTCACGTTAGGAAAAGTCCATAGTACTTGCATCGAGGTAGATGCCTTACTAAGCCTAGCGTTGGTGCCAAAATAATTGAAAAGTGAGTGATGCATAATTTTATTTGAAGCATATTTATTACTTTTTGATTAAATTTGTATTTTCTAAAAAAACAAGAGTTTCTAAAAAATGACGTAAAAATGACTTCTTGTAGCTTATATTTTGCTTGAATTGTCTAATATAATGTTTTGACTTGTTGAAAAGATTATTTGGAGCTGGAATTGACCTAAGAGTCATGGAGAAAGATGTTGAAGAAGGGAGACTTGGAAATTGAAAGCTAAAATAATAATAAAAAAACTACAGAAACAGTCTATAAAAGGTCAACCCTTTGTTGGAAATAGGCAATAGACAATCAATAATAGCAATGACTAGCTTTAGCCGGTCAACTGTGTTTGGAAAGAAAAAGTTACAAAAATTAGTTAAGAATGTAACTAGGAATCGGGGGTTGTTAATTGTTAAAGATGAAACTCATTCCAACGTAGAAACTCTATAAATAGAATTGATTAGTGATGACTTTTCTACAGCAAGTGCACCGTGTTGTCAAAAGTAATAATTTGTCCCTAAGGAAGGATATTAAACCCACAAGGAACAATTGAATAATCAAGTAAAATATCCACTAAATAAAAAACAAAATAATAAAGTTTGTTGGAGTTTGTTATGATTGCAATGATTAATAAGAAAACAAGTTAAAGAGTTTGCTGATTCAATTGGAAAAATAGGGATTGGGGTTCATCTTTCTCACTCTTTTGTATTTTGATTAACATGACAATATTGTGTCCTTTGATTGATATCGATGCCCATATAAAAATCATTTATATTAATTCCTCGCATATAAAATTATTAAGATGCCTCATAAATATCAATTCCTCACATATATATATATATATATATATATATATATATATATATATATATATATAAACTTCTTATTAGTAAGATCAGACGTTGATAGCAATTAACATTTAAAATATATTCCTAGCATTCAAATATGTTAAGCATTATCATTTGGGTCAGAAACTTAGAAAGTACTTTCTAGTCAAATCTAAATTTTGAGATCAAGGCAAACAAGCATTACTAACAAAATGATAATACCAATCATCAATCAAGAACAAAATATTATGTTTAGATATTACCTCAATACATAAGAATTTGAACAAATTACTTCCAATTCAAAGGGTAAAATTAGCTACACATGTTGGCTTTTACAATAAGGGACAACAAGAAAAGAAGATTTTGGATGTTTCTCCTTGACGACTGCCTCCTCTAGGGTTTCTAATACCTCCTATTCGCCCAACTGGATTTCAATTTACTCAAAGGTGTTTTCCTCTCAATCTTGCATGTCTAAGGTTGTGCCTCAATCCTCCTACTTAACCTAATTGGCTTGAGCTAAGTGACTTCTCACTTGGGCTTTATTGGTCTCGCCTGGGTGAGTTGCACAAAAAAAGGCCCAACGTTACTAGAGTAATCTTGCCTAGGTAAGATTGAGCTCGCTTGGGCGAGATCCTCTGGGGACGTCTGGCTTAGGCGAGTTTAGGCGAACTTTGGTGAGTGCTGGTGAGTTCCAAGTTTCCTTTTTTAGCTCTGTATATTCTCCTTTTGTCCAATCATTTCCATTCTTCCCTAGAATCCTAATATTAGCACAAATTTGGGAATAAATCATTCTTATTCAAATTAAAATCACAAAATATGTAGAAAGGTATAAATTAATAAATTATGGGTTATTTTAAGGTTGTTTTATCAATTAATATCCATAAGTGTCTGTATTTTAATATGAAATATTACTAAATATGACACTTATCAATTAGAAACACAAAAAAAGACATTAGAAGTGTGAAATCAGACAGTGAAGTACATTAGTTTATTTTTCCATTGTTTGTTTTCTGTTTTTGATGTTTCCAATTCCAATAAAAAGTTCATCATTCTATTCTACATTTTTCTCCATCGTTTCTTCTTTCCATATGTTCTATGTTTTGTAATCGTTGTTCGAAGTTGAATTTGGTTTTGGAGATGGGTAACCGTGAAACGAGAATCATGTCAAACAATGTTCTTTGTTAGTGTTTTTCTTCTTCAAAATCTTTCAGGAACCCTATTTTGATTGAAAGTAGTTTTTCCAAGAACATGCAAACTGATTGGTTGTGTTTTCTTCGGTAACAAGGATTCCGAATTTGGATCTCTTGCGAATAAAGGATGAAACCATGGTTTTTGTTTCTAGTTTTTCGTTCCAATTCTGAATTTCGTTTTTCTCATTTTTAATTTGTTTTAATTATCATTCATTTACATTTCGGCACTTTAGAATTCTAGCTTACAACTTCTTTTCAATTGAATTACATTTTGATTCAATGTCATTTACATTTTTCGCGAGGTCCTGTTTTACTTTTTTAGTAATTTACTTTTTCTACACTTTACATTTCAAGCAATTTATATTTACATCACTTTACTTTTCTCACAAGTTACTTTTCTGTAATTTACATTTCTCACAATTGAAGTTTATAGTCATTTACTTTTCTGTAATTTACATTTCTCACAATTGAAGTTTATAGTCATTTACTTTTCTCGTGATTTAACATTTCTATCATTTACGTTATTCATCATTTCCGTTTTCACTTTCGTTTTTATTATTTCTTCATATACTCATTAGAAGGCTTAATCATTGTGTAAAGAATCTTTCAGTGAAATTCATTTCACTTTCTACAAAGCAACCATCTGACAGTCTAAAAGCCGATTGTAGACTAGATGGTCTCACAGTTGCGTTTAACTGATTTTATTCATTTCTTTTGTTTTTCGTTTACATTGCGTTTTATTTTCATTTTTTACTTTCATATTGTTTATGTTTCTGTCTTTACATTTTTTAGTGTTACTAGATAGTTTATCGTATGATTGTAGATAAACAGTCTAATATTCAATTTATTGCATATTTCAGTTTCTTTACAATTTACTTAATTCTCATTTTCTTTTTTTTGTTAATTTATAACTGAAAAATTATATGCAATGAGTTCTATACATTTTATGTTGTCCTTGGATTTCACCTAGGTAAACCCTACATTATATTAAGGCCAAATTAGTTTTATTTTGAGACTAGATACTATTAACAATTTTGTCAACATAATGTGAATGGTCAAAGTACCAAAAACTTGTTGGAACCTAACATGATTTCTCATCCACCAAATTATCCATTTAAAAAAAATACTACTACAAGCCTAATGTGCTTGATTAAGGGGCTTATTGCAAACTTAAGAAAAGTGATAATATCTGAAAAAGAATGTTAATAAAATCATGAAAGACATTTCGAAGTCTAAGACCAAAAATAAGAATTAGAAGGACAATAAAAAATGATAAATATTTTCTTTTTTCTTCGTACACAAAGAACGCATAGAGGATAACAACAATTTTTTTATACCTTCTTACAAGTAGGAAACCTATTTTGCAGGATTTTTTCATAGGACTAAAGATTTAGCAGCATAAAAGACATGAATGTATTTTGATTTCTCAAGTTTTTATTGCATCATTGATCTCCCAAATTCCTTTACATGCATAATTGAGTTTAGTTCTTGTTTGTTTGAAATTAACAAAAAGTTGTTCCTTGTTGATGTAGCAATGGTGTAAAAATTAACTTGCTATTTCGTATACATGTCGATGTGATACACTAAAATGGCATCCATAAACAATACAATAAAATGCTAGTATTTTACCACTATTCCACTTTTAATGCATAATCATATTTATTCTAGGTAATTCCTTCTTATTTTCTACAGCAATCACTTTTTCATAATGTTTTTAGTAAAGTAAAATGTAAACGCATGTGATTTTTCAAATAGAGTAATATAATTTACAACTTATTTTATTTTACAAAATTTACCCACATAATTTTATCACTTACAGATTTTATTATTTTTTTTATTATGTAAACTTACGTAATTATTTTGAATAGAGAAATAGTATTTATTACAAAATTATTATTATTATTATAGTAATTTATTCACACGCATTTTTTTCTGTTCGTACATTATCTGTATTATTCTATGTACCGTCCCGTATCAGGGCGTTGACTAAGTCAAGGTCAAAGTCAACAACTGGAAAGTCAAAGTCAGCTCGAGGTGTCGCCCAGATGTAGAGACGCCAAGAGGAAGCGTCGCCAAGGCAGGACAAGACGTCGCTAAGGCAAGGCGTCGCCTAGGTGAAGGCGTCGCCTAGGTGAAGGCGTCGCCTAGGTGAAGGCGTCGCCCAGGTGAGGGCGTCGCCAGATTAAACAGTGTAAAAGCAAGGCAATCACGGTGTGGTTCCCCGATACCCATGGGTAGGAAAGACCATGGAGGGAGCGACGTCGTGGGAAAGCCTCAGGTCCCGATATCTCGGGAAAGTGATAAAGAGAAGGAAAAGGTGGCTCCAAGGCCATAGTAATAGTACCAGTGAAGGGCAGCCTGACTCGCGAAGTACCCCTGCCGCCCCAGAGACGCCTTCGGGACAGATACGACCCAAGAGGAAGGTCACGCCCAGGATAACCGGGTGCAGGGTGTGAGAGGAGGCAGATACGCTCTCAGAGTAAGTGGCTAGATACTTGGGGGCATGAGTTGGCACCCAAAAAGCCACCCCTAGCGCAGTAGCACTCCCAAGCAGGAGGACCCACACGTAGAAACGTCCCCAGATGGGCAGAAACGCCCCCAGATGGGGTCAAGGCGTCGTGAGGCCCTCCACGTATATGACAGCAATGCCATAATAGAAACACTCTCTAGTCAGGTGCCAGGTAATTAAAGATATTCAATACAGTTTCCCTTTTTGGCATTCAGGTACTATTATGGCTCCCAAGCGTTTCAACGTCTTAAATGCGCTACGTTTCATAATTAAGCGCTTTAATGAGCGCGTTACGTTTGAGTTTAAAAGCGCTTTAAGGCGCTTTAAATGCTGGGGGCAGTTTAAATAGCGCGGAGAATGTCGGAAAAAGGGTTGGAACCTTTGGCAAATTTACGAGAGACTCTCTGGTTGCTTGCCCGTGCTTTAGGATTACGTTCAAGTGACTGGAGAATATTTTTGCCTGAAGGAGACAACACACACACATATACACAGTTCTTTTACCACCCTTCAGAGTGCCACACGCGGTGCTCAGATACGTGGGTGGACAGTTTTTTGGTGTTTCTTGCTGGCTGATTTGAGCGTCGGAGTGCAAACGGCCGCTAGGGCGCCTCTTTGTCCTCTTTTTGCAGGAATTTGCAGGCAACTAGTGGGAAGGAGATCTTAGCTGACGATTGAGGCCACGCACGAAGACGTCCAGGTCAACCGGACGGAACATTTGGCGCCCACCGTGGGGCCGATATAAAACATCAGTCCCATCACAAGTTCGAGAAAATCTACCAGGTTACAGTAGTGCTGAAGGAGGTTGGAGTGACAATGGCCCCCACCAGACGAAGATCAGCGCGCAGCCCCAGCAGACCTATCCATGCAGCAGGTCCTGGAAATAATGAGGGGGCTGCAGCAGGACATGGCGGATTCGAAGATGGAGCAGGAGCGCATGCAGGCAGATCTTGACGCCTCGCATGAGCGCAACGAAGAGCTCCACCGTGTGAACGAGGAGTTGCGCCAGGGCCTGATAAACGATAGGAGGCGGCCTGGGCATGACGAGATGGAGAACCATTCCCCACCAAGGGAGTTTTCCACTCCGTTCTCGCAGAAGATCCTAGACGCAGCAATCCCGAACACGTTCGCGGGACCCAAGGTAATCTTCACTGGGATGGAGGACCCAGAGACGCACCTCGCGGCATTCCACACGCAGATGGTCCTGATAGGCGGTTCTGATGCCGCCAAGTGCAAGCTCTTCATGAGCACCCTGACCGGGATGGCTATGGACTGGTTCATTAGCCTCCCTGAGGGCCATATCACATCTTTCCGCCAGTTGTCGTGGTTATTCAGAGAACAGTATTTGGCCAACAAGGCCCCGCCGCCGGTCTCCTACGACCTGTTTGACGTGAAGCAGTATCAGGGGGAGACCCTGAAGAAGTATATCAATCGCTTCGGGGCCCAGGTCGTGAAGGTTGGTACAACAGAGGAGCCTATGATCGTGTACGCATTTGTGAAAGGCGTATGCCCAGGCCCCTTTGGAGAATCTATTATCCGCAATCGCCCTAGGACTTTCGCAGAATTACGGCGTAGGGCGGTGGAGCATATCGCTTCGGAAGGGGAGGTATGTGTGAAGCGCACCAGTACCGTGCCCTCACGCCCGAGGGGACCGGCGCGAGCTCAACCCGTCAGAGTCAATGAGACCACGACGGGGAGAAAGAAGCCAGAGGCGAGACGCCCCTACGAGGCCAGAAAGCCCCAGCCTCGGGGCCCCGCAGGAGGCGAACGCCCCACCAGAGAAAGAGCAAGACCGGCGAGGTACAACTTCGTAGTTGAGTTGAAGGATTTGATCGCCGTGCCCAACATAGCCGAGAGGCTGAGGCGACCGGCGAAGACCGACAAGGTGTTAGGGCCCCGTAAAGACTCTTGGTGCGAATTTCACGAGGCTTTCGGGCACCAAATTGATAATTGCCTGTCGTTGGGCTACCAGCTAGATGAGCTGGTGAGGACTGGGTTTTTGAAAGATTATGTCGCAGAGTCCACCACGACCGCCACCCTGCCGTCGCCGGCGGATGAGCCAGCACACGAGATGCCTGTGCTTGGCGAGGTCCACACCATTGCTGGAGGTTTTTCCGGCGGAGGACCCACCGCCTCCCAGCGGAAGAAATACGCGAGGGGGGTGAATTCAATCGAAGAGAGGCTCTCGGGGGAGCCCTGGGAGTCAGATATTGTGTTCACAAGAAGGGATCTCCGAGATGTGGTGCCCCATGACAACGATCCTGTTGTCATCTCGGTCGTCACGGCTGGAAGGAAGGTCCACCGAGTGCTTGTTGATCAAGGAAGCTCGGCAGACGTCATGTTTCTGTCGACTTTTAATAAGTTACGGCTGTCCCCCGATCTGCTGAGTCCCTATACGGGATGTTTGTATGGGTTCGGGGATAACCAGATAGAGGTCCGGGGGTACCTGGAGTTGAGGACTACGTTCACAGACGGAGAGGCCTCCCGAACAGAGAGCATTCGATACCTCGTCGTGAACGCCAATTCTGCCTATAATATTTTGCTGGGCAGGCCGGCGTTAAACCGTCTGAGTGCAATATCCTCCACCCGACACATGAAGATGAAGCTACCGGACCTCAGTGGCCGGGTGATAGTCATCAGATCAGACCAAGAGGAGGCAAGAAAATGCTACGAAAACAGCCTGAAGACGAAGAGAGGCGTTTTCATGGTGTACGAACGTCCGTCGAGCGCGGACGCAACGATGATCGAGGCGACGCCCGCCGGGCAGACCCTCGAAGAGGCCATAGCGGAAAGGGCGATGCCCGAAGCAGATGTGCCAATGGAGGAAGCACACGTGGAAGAGGCGGCGCCCGTAGAAGAAGCGGCGCCCGCCGATGACGGTAATAGGGAGCAACCCGCGACCAACATCCTAGAAAGGGAGATTGGCGGCAAAACTTTCAAGTTAGGAAGCTCGCTAAGTCCAGAAGAACGGGAAGGGGTGGTGGAAGTGATTTCGCGCCACCTGGATGCCTTCGCGTGGTCCGCCTCGGACATGCCGGGTATCGACCCCGATTTCCTGTGCCACCACCTCAGCATGGACGCCACGGTTCGCCCCGTGCGTCAGAGAAGGAGGAAATTCAATAAGGAGCGACAACAGGTGGTGAAAGACGAAACGCAGAAGCTGTTGAGCGCTGGCCACATTAGGGAGATTCAGTACCCTGAGTGGCTCGCCAACGTCGTTTTGGTGAAGAAGGCAAACGGAAAATGGAGGATGTGCGTTGACTTCACGGACCTGAATAAGGCGTGCCCAAAGGATTCCTATCCGCTGCCCAACATCGACGCCCTAGTGGACAGCGCGTCTGGCAGCAAAGTGTTAAGCTTCCTGGACGCCTTCTCAGGTTATAACCAAATCAAGATGCACCCCAGGGACGAGAGCAAAACTGCGTTCATGACTGAAACATGCAGTTATTGCTATAAGGTGATGCCCTTCGGGCTCAAAAATGCGGGCGGCACGTACCAGAGGTTAATGGACAAGGTCCTGGCGCCAATGCTCGGGAGGAATGTATACGCCTACGTAGACGACATGGTGGTGGCGTCGCAGAACAGGATGCAGCACATGGCAGACTTGGAGGAATTGTTCAACACAATATCCAAATACCGCCTCAAGTTGAACCCCGAGAAGTGTGTTTTTGGGGTAGAGGCCGGTAAATTCTTGGGTTTTCTGCTCACCGAGAGGGGATAGAGGCGAACCCCGACAAATGTGCGGCTATTATTACCATGCGGAGTCCGACATCGGTAAAGGAGGTTCAACAGTTGACAGGGCGGATGGCGGCGCTCTCGAGGTTTGTTTCCGCCGGAAGAGAAAAGGGGCACCCGTACTTCCAGTGCCTCAAGAGAAACAGTCGCTTTGCATGGACTGAGGAATGCGAAGCGGCATTCGTTAAACTGAAGGAGTACCTGGCGACGCCTCCGGTTCTCTGCAAACCGGTAACGGGCGTGCCCCTCCGTTTGTATTTTACTGTAACAGATAGGGCCATCAGTTCTGTGTTGGTACAAGAGCAGGACCAGAGTCAGAAGCCCATCTACTTTGTAAGCAAAGCCTTACAGGGAGCCGAGACAAGGTACCAGGCGCTGGAGAAGGCGGCGCTGGCGGTAGTGTTCTCGGCTAGGAGGCTCCGTCATTACTTTCACAGTTTCACGGTGGTGGTAATGACCAACCTCCCCATACAGAAGGTGTTGCAGAAGCCCGATGTGGCAGGAAGAATGGTACGCTGGGCTGTGGAACTGTCGGAATTCGACATACAGTACGAACCTAGAGGATCCATTAAAGGGCAGGTGTACGCGGATTTTGTAGCAGAACTTTCGCCCGGAGGTGAGCAAGAAGTGGAAGCGGTTCACAGTGGCTGCTCTCGGTTGATGGTTCCTCAAACCAGCAAGGGAGTGGTGCGGGAATAGTGCTGGAAGGACCCGACGGCATACTGATCGAGCAGGCCTTGCGTTTTGCCTTCAAGGCAAGTAACAACCAAGCAGAATACGAAGCCTTGATTGCAGGAATGCTCTTGGCCAAGGAGATGGGCGCACAGAACCTCCTGGTGAAGAGCGACTCCCAGTTAGTCACGGGCAGGTGTCGGGTGGGTTCCAGGCGAAGGACCCACAGATGGCGGCGTATCTCAAATACGTCCAGTTGTTGAGAGGGGCGTTCAACGCTCTTGAGTTGATACACGTCCCGAGGGAGCAGAATGCCAGAGCTGACCTGCTCGCAAAGCTGGCCAGCTCAGGCAAGGGGGGTAGACAGAGGACAGTGATCCAGGAGACCCTCAAAGCTCCGCGTCGATTCGTGGAAGACAACAGAGTGGATGTCCTCCAGATTTATGCATCAAGGGGAAGGCCGAGGAGTCATTCCTCATTAACCCAAGATACGCAGAGGGCGCCCCGCATCAGTATATACGCGGGTGTGTCTGAGGAAGAGCAGATGCAGGTTTGTGTCCTGTCCACGGGAGACACCTGGATGACGCCCTATAAACGATACCTGGCGGATGGGGCCCTTCCAGTGGACCCTGAAGAGGGTAAGAAAATCAAAAGGAACGCCGTAAGATATACCTTGGTGGATGGGGTGTTGTTCAGGCACGGCTTCACTCACCCTATCCTAACATGCGTCAGTGGCGATGAGTGCACCAGGATAATGGCGGAGCTACATGAAGGCATCTGCGGAAGCCATGTAGGAGGAAGATCCTTAGCCTCCAAGGTAATACGCGCAGGTTTCTTCTGGCCAACAGTGAAAGAGGATTGCGCACGGCACGCCCAGCGGTGTAGGCAATGCCAAAAGCACGCCGACTGGCACAAGGCGCCGCCTGAAGAGTTGCGGTCCATATACAGCCCGTGGCCTTTCCACACTGGGGATTGACATCCTGGGCCCTTTCCCACTGCAATCAGGCAGATG